>NW_017672266.1:119599-137736 GCF_001879085.1 Nicotiana attenuata | reverse complement strand
TATATATATATGCTTTCCAAAATGAAATAGAGTCCATTACAATGGTGTTTTTAGTATATTAATATACAAAGTATACTGAATCCTTCAGCCATTGTATGTATATATTGTGTTTTAATGTAATAATAGTAGATAATTAAATATATACATAGAATAAGTATATGTATATATATATATATATATATATATATAAGTGGTATAATGTTATAAACTATTAATATCATCATTAATACATTATATTGTATAAAAATTTATGTTGACATACAGTAAAAAATAAAATTTTATACCAATGGTATATATAATTATACCATTTGTATACGCATAATGTACAATTTAATATTGTCTGACAAAAATTTGGAGTCATGTTAATCGACAACAAATAAGATACATAAAGGTTTTAGAAAATAATACTATAAGATATGTCTTCCAAAATAAAATAGAGTCTATTAATCTCATATATGCACATAGCAACAGAAAATGTATTAATCTCTTCATTATTGTTCAGCGCTAATTTGGGAAGTTAAGGAGAAGAATCCGAACTGCTTTGGATTTGTTTTTTTTTGGAATAAAATGCTTTAGATTTTTTAAATCGTGATTCTGCGTTCATATTTATAGCTTCCTGCTAAAAATATAATTATTAGGTGCATTTTTTGTAGAATACCTACTACTGCTAGGCTACTGAAATTTTTTCTTAAAGAGAAAATTTCACATAAGAACAACTAAGCTTCCTACTATTCAATTTTATAGTCCATATTTCAATTTACAACCAACTAGCCCAAAAATATAGGCTAAGATTCAACATCCAACTCCAATAGGTTCTCAAAATTACTATTTAATTTTAAAAAAGATTGCTCAAGCTTTTAAGTTAATTTTCGAATCAGTAACTGTGACTCAAATATTAGTTCAACAAACCAAATCCATTTGGGTGGTGAAAATTAGATTCTTACAAGCTTAAATATGTGGGTTTAAATTTTGAATTTGATTTTGTGATAAATTTGGAGTGGGTATTATTTAGACTTGTTAGAAATTGTATAAGGAGGTTGTATATAAAATTTGAAGTCATTTAATGGAGATTTGGACTGGTTTTGAACAAGAATTACAACTGAAAATCGTGGAAGAAGTTCGTCTACAGACGCTTGTATAAAGGTGTATAAAAGTGTATAAGTTGTGTTTATACACTCATATACACTATTATACAAGATTATACATAATTATACAAAAAACTGACGTCGTCTTCTTCCTTGCGTCTTTTCTGAAATTTAACTCAAATCTTGCTTAAATCTACTCCAAATCACTTCAAATTTAAACTTTGAACACCTTTTGATATTTTCAATGAATTGGAACAACACCCAATCCAAATAACTAACAAACTAAAAAAATTCTATTTTTGAAAGCAAAGCTTTGAATGACCTTCAATGGTGGACTTTTACGTACTCTTCGATTTTTTTACATTGCAACCAAATGATATAGAGAAAGAAGCAGTAATGGCGAACGTCAACTTGAATCATATGTAGAAGATGTGAGAAGAAGAGAGAGTGAAAGCAATGGTTGTGAGAACAAAGATTTAACTCCATAGCTTTTAGAAGCAATGGTTGTAAGAACACAAATTTTAAATTTGTAAGAGTTAGTGTTTTCAAAATATGTACAATATGGGCTAGGTAGGGTAAAACTTAAAAATATGGGCCATTTTTTGTTATGGTGTGAAGTCATGTGTATTTTGTTTGTAATTCTTTCTTTCTTAAATATGGCCCCTGCTGATTCGGGTCCAAACCAAAATACCCGGGCAGCATATAAGCCCACATAATTCACAACTACTATAGAACCCTTCCTTAACCCCACGCATTCCGAAGTTTCTTGCAAAAACACAACACTCACACACCATGACTGCAAATTCTACATTGTAAAATAGCAGGATGATTCTTCTACCTTATCGCAGACTTGTACTAAACAACTCTAATAACTTTGCCATGGGCTCCAAATATTTTCTCCACAAGCCATCCATTACCATACACAAGACTATTATTCCTGTCCTTTCTTCAAAAACCCACCCTTTTCAAAACCAAAGACTCATCTTTTCAACATTTGCTTCAAAACCCATCTCCCCAATTCGTGGAACTTCAAACTTGTCTTACAGGCCCCACCGTATTCCCCCACCAGGTACTTTTTTTTGCGGTTCTTTTTGTCATGGGATTAATTACTGACCTCAACTATGCTTGTATAAACTTTGTAATATTCTTCAAGTGTTATTTAGGAGCCGTAATTTTCTTTTTAAACAAAGTTTGTGCAAAGAGAAAATGAGTAGAAGAAGAATTTTTTTAACCCTACCACTTATAAAAAAAAAAAAAGAAGCATGTTTTTGAAATTTGTTTTTGATAAATGAGAAATCCCCTAGAACCAGTGGTACACGGTGTGGATAAAGTACCAGACTTCTGGCTAATGTTGAGTTGTGTCCCACATAGGTGGTGGGTAATGGTTGCCTTGGTCTCTTATATGTTATTGGACAATCCTCATCTCATAAGCTAGCTTAAGCTAGCTTTTGAGGTTGAGTTAAGCCCAAGGTCCATTTTATCGTGGTATCAAAGCCAAACCCATCCCAATTTATTGTTACCAATGTTGGGCCCCCATTTATATTGTTCACGCTCCAGTTTGTAGGCCTGGGCGCGAGGGGTGTTGAGTTGTGTCCCACATCGGTGGTTAATGGGTGTCTAAGTCTCCTTATATGGTCTTGGACAATCCTCACCTCACCTCTTAAGCTAGCTTTTGGGATTGAGTTAGGCCCAAGGTCCATTTTTATCACGCCGTAGTCTTCATCCCGTGGCGTGTGTCTTAACCAAAAAGTTTTCTCCAAAAAAACTTGGAAAAACTTAAAATACATATTGGATTTTTTTGCAAGATTTTATAAAAGTTTCCACAAATAAACGCCACCTTTAATTATTGAAAACCTTTGTTTATATGATTTTGACCAATTTAATGGGGAACATGATCAATGAGAATTCATATAGCCGACTCCAGCTTGTTTGGGACTATTGAGTAATTGTTGTATTGTTTATATGATTTCAGTTTCTGGAGTAGTTCTGGAAGACCCAGTGGAGGGAATTGCAGAGTCAGAACATGTGAAGGCACTGAAGGAGAAATTAAGCCAGATTGGAATAGATATTGGTTCTTGTGGACCAGGGCAATACTCTGGTTTGCTTTGTCCAATGGTGAGTTACTAAGAGGTCTTTGGGAACCTTCTCTTTAAGAATGTTTTGTATGTAAGGGTGTTCAAGAGTATGGTCTTTATTGTTTAACTAGAAAATGGATCTCTCTCTTATATTGAAATGCAAACCATCAAATGGTATTTAAATAAAGATGCTTCATCTTTCACCGTGCGAGATCCTTCCAATTCACTTTCAACTTGGATTCTTTTATCGGTTCTTTTTGTATTTTCAGCATTTTAGACGAATTATAGGAGAACTTAAAAACCAAAGTAGGATTATATGGACTTCTGAGCAATTATTGAATAATTAAATTTTAAAAAAACATTATAGAACAGTTGTTTGAAAGGTTTTCTCTATTCACTAAGAATTTTTATAATTGAATGGGCAAAATTTTTAGTGTGTTTAAGTTTTGCAGTTTTTTGTTAATATTTTAATGAGTTTATGAATATCTTGTGCACGGATGACTTGGCAATAGTAAGTTTTCGATAGTGGTTCTCCATTTACCCTTAAAAGATTAACTCTATGGGTGTCCAATTTACCAAGTTTCAACACTACATGTTTAGTCAGGGTTGAAAGAGTCGTGTTGCATCTGGATTAGAGGACATATTCATGATTTCCTTCAATGAGCTTGGTGTCGAAGTAAAGCGACTTAGAAAGTTCAAGTGCATATGCATGTTATGTGTTCAGAGGATTCATTATCTTTGCATTGATCGTCCACCTATCGCAACCCTTGTTTAACTAGGCGCCTACTTAAGTAAAGTTTAGAAACCTCTAATTTATATTAAAAAGGAAATTATTATTGGAACGAAATGGGGATGGATAGAGCGGAATGGTCAGTGAGAATCCATACATGCAAACCAACTAGTCTAGAATTGTGGCATAATTCATCTTGATTGATTAATAGCTGTCATTTGTCAAGTTGCAGTAGGTATCCCTACAGTAGCCGTTGTTGGTTTTTCTATATTTTCTGTCAGTATGTTGTCGATAGTAATTCAAGCTACGGTTACTGAGTTTCTTGATGGTAGAAAAAATGAGATTTCAATGCCTGCATGCATGATACTTTGTTTGAGCAACAAATTATTGCAGATTTGATTCGAAACTGAATAGAGTTTGAAAGGTGAAGACATAAGATCTGAATGATAAATGCTTACAACCCTATCAATGATTAAAAGTGAATGGAGCTATTTCCTTGTCAAGTAGAATGATAAAGAAATGAGGTTAAAAAAGGAATAAAAAGAAAGACTTGCTGTGCGAAATAGAACAAAAGAAAAAAATCATAAAAAAGAAAAGAGAAAAATCATAATTAAAGATGCTCCTGCCCGAGGTCTTTGGTCTAGTGGTAAGAGTGCAGCACGTGATGTGTGGGTTTGTTGCACATCAAAGGTTCAAACCTTGTTATAGAAAAAAGCCTGGTATTTAAGTGGAGGAGGTAGAGTGGCGGATCCGTTATCCACCGAATCTCGGTTATCATAAAAACAAAAAAGAGAGAACAAAAAATTATCATACTTACAGGTGCTCCTTATCAAAAAAAAGAAAAAAGAAATCACACTTACAGATGCTCCTTCTGGTAGTTGAAAATTTTGCTTATTTAGAAGAAAATCGTGGTTCATATCTTCCACATGTGGGCACCTGAAGGCTGAGAGTTAAACTAGAAATGGTACTAATAGGTGTTAATGAGTTTAAGATTTTAGAAATTTTTTAGCATTATCGCATCTGAAATACGCTTAGAATGTCCTATATTGACAGTTAGTGCAATGTTTTTGCTTTGTAGTGCACAGGTGGGGATTCAAATGAAAAGAGCTTATCTCTCTTCATTACTCAGGATGGGTAACTAATTTTTTGTTTTGCACATCGTTTTTAAGGTATACTTTCTTTCCTCTCTAGCAATATATTTCTAAAGCATGTGAGTGATACCTAGGCATGCAGCTACATGGACATGCTTTCGAGCTAAATGTGGGTGGAGAGGTGGTACCCGGGTATAACATGTTTTGATGAGCTCATTAATCTTTTTATCTTGCATTTTCTTTGTCAACTTTTTTAATTCTCTTTTTTCATGCTGTTTCAGGCCTTTGCAGATGTGAAGACAGCTTTTGCAGATATGAAAAGGATTGGAAAAGTGACTAAGAAGTACAGACAGATAACTGAGGAGAGTTTGGGGCTGGAATCTTTATGTGATGTGGTATGTTGATCTGTCTTTTTATTTTACTTACATTACCAATTTGGATTTCAATAATATTTTCATCTGCATGTAGTAATACTTGTTTGCTTAATAGCTGTTGGGCATGGGTTTTTTTGAGGTTAAGTCACCTATTATTTATTGGTGCATCCTGCAAAACTTGGATAGTGTCCAAGACACTTGATTTTGCCATCAGCATACGTTGAGTTGTTCATAGCTTTCTTGAACGAAATATGGATAAATATGGCTGTTGAGTCTTTTGATAGATCACACTGGGTCGAACTTCATGAAGTGTTAACTCTCGTTGTTCTTCTCTTTTTCTTTCCTTATTTTCTACCTGTACTGCCCTCTTGCTTACATCTTGCTAGCATTGCTGTTGACAGTGAATAGTCCTATACACCCAGTCTCCTTTCTTATGATGAATGTTTCATTTTAGGCGGTACTAATGTCATCACCCCATTCTCAGTCTAGCCCACCACAACTGCAACAGTGCACGGAATCCATTCCGCTGGATTTCCATTTAAATTTTGGGGTCTTCAAGATTAAAATTGAATCAAGCCGACTTAAAAAATGACATATGGTTTGACTTGGTTCAGTTTGGTGTTAAATCTAAAAGACCGACAGTATTTGCTTTGGTTTTTTATTAACCAAAAAATGTGGAAACGAAACCGACCCCACCGACTATATGTTTACAAATTCTAACCTCTAGGTATAAAATATTTTATTACTAAGAGTTTTGTTAATAGTTTGTTTTCATTTTTATAATTTTATTTTTTATGACATTGGAATGTGGTTTTAGTGTTTCAAATTTAGGCTTGCTTGTGTTCCAATTCCACTGGGCACCCGCTGCAACTCCTAATCTAGTTTAAACAAATGCTCACATTTTGGTCATTTTTGAAATTCTTTCTTGAAAATGCTTCCTTTGTTTTTTGTTAGGGCTCTACAATTATAATCGATTTTAAGAATTCCCAAAAGGCTTCTACAGTAGTCATGGAGTCTAAGGTAGATTGGAAGATCCCTACTTTGTACTATTTTTACATTGTGAAATATTAACAAAACAAACACAAAAGACTTGAAATATTTTTCTCTTCATCATTTCGGTCTTAATTTTTTTTCTTCTGGTTGAATATGAAGGATGCCCACTGCGTTCCATCTGGTATCAGCAGCGTTCTTGTCTGTTTAAGGCTTTAAGGTAGCTTTCTAATGTTCGTAAGACTATCCCTTTGGTGTCTTTGCATCCAGCTGCAAGACTGTCCTCCACTTTGTTGCCTTCCCTGTGGGGGTGCAGCATTTCAGACCTTTATTTGCCAGATTTTCCTTCATGTCTTCTGCATTTACCTCCAATTTCCAAGGCCCTACCTTATGTTGAGAAGCAACATAGAGTCAACTTCTAGTATGCATCTCTATGTTTATTTGCAATGTAGCAGTTTATAACGTGCAGTACAATTTGTGCCTCTGCAATAATATTGCTACGTTCCAAAATAGATGGCAATTGCCATTGTGAGGTCCCATCTACGTTTTTCAGTCACTCTCCACCCCCAAAATAAATTGCAGATGCATTATGTGGTTGTCTTCTTTGTTCCTCAATATATTGCTTATTGATTATGTTTTATTTGAATGTGAATTTATGAGCTTTTGATTAGTTGATTTTCTTCTTGCTGCTCTTCAGTTACTCTCATACTTCTCTGAGCGAATGATATCAAGAGAAACATTGCGGAGAAATGCGGTAATGCAACGGAGATACGGTGATCAGGTTTGACATCCTGTCATTTTCTGACATATTACTTGATCAGTTTCTGTCGGTAGCTACCCTACACCCATAGACTTGATCACCTTTTGCCTGCATGCTAGCACCCTTAAGATAAAGATGTACCTCTGAATTATTTATTCAGTTTATTATTCTCTCACCCTTGCATTTGATTTACAATCGAATATTTCATGATGATACATCCTTGACTGAAGAATGATTCATCCTCGAGTAACAGAAATATTATGAGATACATTAGTTTGCTTGGTTAATTGGACTTAGCATTGGGAAAATTTCTTGTCGTAAATTTCTCTGTGTTTGCTTAAAATAACATAAACCCTCTCAATTAGCTTGTAAGAGTTCTTGAGGTGCTTAAAAGACCAAGCAAACACACAACCATGTTCAATAATGCAGGATCGAACAAATTGAACTTACCGATCACTTAATGGAGGAGACGCCTGAAGGTGTTGTTTGTATACTGTTTCTACCACACTGAAAATTGCAGATATCCTAACGAAGGGACTCTTGAGTTTTTGGTTAGTAGGTATGGCATGATAGAGATCTATGCACCAACTTCAAGGAGAGGGTTGATAATACGGTTTGGTTTTTAGAAGTCCTGTTAAATTTTTTTGACTAGTTAGAGAAATCAAGATTTTAAATCTGTTTCATCATTATCTTGTTAGTCCTTACCATTTCCTAGTTAGCTCCCATTTTCCAGGAAGGTTGAGACCTATTCTCAGCCTAGCTGTAATTCCTGAAACTATAAAGCAAGAGAATAATCCCTTTTCTGTGAAATCCACAAAGACTTCCCTCACAAGGATGATTTTCGAATAAATTCTGCAAAACTTGTTAGATCATCCAAGGAAAGTTAAGTACTTGATCAAACATAAAATTATCCGAGGAAAGTTGTGACCAGCCACTTTTTCTTATTTAAAATTTCCTTTTCCATTAAACAAAGTCTGATGAAAATGTTTTTGCCTTTTTTGTTTTATTCAACGTTACTTTTGTTTGAATTTTGAAACATATCTTCTGACTTTCTAGTATCCAAAAAACCAAGAAATTTAGGCTTGCCAGCCATCCACACCAGAATAAATTGAGATTTCCAAGAATACTGCTAGTACACCTCCCAGGGATAAGAGACGTAGGGCTAAAGAGAGAGCCAAATGAAGCAATATTGTTACTTTCCCTGCTCAAGGGGCTGCAATAACTCATCCTTGCAGTAACAAAGTCACTTCTTGGCTGTTGTAGCATTAATGTAAATTTGTTTTCAGATTGTAATTGCATTTACATATCGGAGGGATGGAGCACTTGTAAGCTGCAAGTACCGGGACATCACCAAAAAGTTTTGGCAGGTTAGTGTTAATGTTCTTTATTTGCTACTTAACATATTTATATTTACTTCAGTTAAAGGTAAAGATGCCATGGAGCACTTGTTTCCAAATAATTTTAGTTGAGGCTTCAATCTCATGTATAAAGTCACGTGCTTAACAGAGGCAAATCTAAGAACCTTATGTAAATTTCCGTGGTAAGAAGGGTGTGCGGAACTTCAAACCAAATTAAAAGCCCGAGTTTCTTAACCATATTTTTCTTTCAGTTTTGCCTTTTTGTTTCTCGATTTTTTTGGGTCTCATAGTCGAACACTGCTTGAAATTTGGTTCAGTACTTGGTATGGAACTTTTGATTCAGTAATCCAAAGAACTGAGTCCTTTAATTGCTAATGCGTCAAGCTCTGAAGCGGCAGTTTTATACTTATTAAATTGTTACCTGGAACCCTCCATTGTTCTCCTTTTCTAAGTATTCCTTTCTTATTCCTTTTTCCTTCCTCTTTCCCTTTTCCCATTCTCACTAGATGATGCCACTGTGACCCCTGTCTGTGTACTTACAATGCCTCGACCCAACTAGTTCGGTTGGCTATCTGGATCCTCAATATTATTGACTCCATTTGGACATATTTGAATACTCGATAATTTGTCTTTCAAGACGAAATAGGGATTCTCTAACATTAGAGGTTTGTTACATTTAGCGACATTCAAAATCCTTACACACATTAAATAGTCTCCTTGTTCAGAACATCAATTTGCCCCATTTTACATGTTACGGTAGGCTACATATTCTGTTGCTTGGCTTATTAGTCAAAATGGTTTCTTCTGTCTGAAGAGAGATATTCCATGTATTCTTTTTGTTTTAGATTTTGCAAACCAGTTATTCTGTTGCTTGGCTTATTAGTCAAAATGGTTTCTTCTGTCTGAAGAGAGATATTCCATGTATTCTTTTTGTTTTAGATTTTGCAAACCAGTCTGGTGTTGGTTTTGCTTAATTTAGCAGTATACTTGAGTTATTTTTTCTCTTTAGATATTATGACTCCTGTTAGAATAGTCATGTAAATAGGAGTAAATAAATAACCCTAATCCAATATATGTTAGGAGTAGGACATGTTATGTGTGTATATATATAGGGCTCATTGTAACATATGTATATACATCAATAATATATTTTCTCCCGTGCTTTCTCACATGGTATCAGAGCTTTAGTGAGAAACATATCGCTGTGCATCATTCCAGCGACTTCCGGGAAGAAAGAACTCAGTCACCGTGCAATTTTCCGGTGACCTAAGTGACTTATTGCGTCAAAGTCACTAATTAACAGTGTTGTGCAAAATCCAACACCACCACAAGGTTCCCAAGAGAGATCCGACCAAACCCCAGAAAAAATCACCGGAAAATAGCCCTCCACGCGCCGTCACGCGCCTGTCGGAACTCTGCCGCCGGCGGCGCGTCTGTCCCACGCGCCGGCGCGTGAGGCCTCTTCCGGCCATTTTTCGGCTTCGCTTCTTCAGGACAGTTGGATCGCCCTGCAATTCCGAGCCTGTCCATATTTTTATTTTTTAATTCCGACCACTTTGAGTTTTTCCGGCGACTACACTGATTTTTCCGGCAGCTACAGTACTTTTCCGGCAAACACAGTGTTTTCTTCATCTGTTTCAGAGAATTTTCAGTTGATTCTTTTTGTTATTTGGTGATAATCCAACCATGTCTTTGGGAGTCGATGCTTTCGGGTCTAGAAACCCGAGTTCTGGCAGTTCCGGTGTTATGATTACCTCAGAACCTTTAATGGGAGGTTCAAACTACTTAGATTGGGCTTCATCTGTCGAGTTGTGGTGTAAAGGTCAAGGAGTTCAAGATCATTTAACAAAAAAGGCTAGCGAAGGTGATGAAAAGGCCAAAACACAATGGGAGAAGGTCGATGCTCAGTTATGTAGTATCCTGTGGCGATCTATTGATTCCAAGTTGATGCCCTTGTTCCGTCCATTCCAGACATGTTATTTAGTTTGGGAAAAGGCTCGTAATCTATACACTAATGACATATCTCGTTTCTATGATGTAATATCGCGAATGACAAGCTTGAAGAAACAGGAATTAGATATGTCTACTTACTTGGGACAAGTTCAGGCAGTCATGGAAGAATTTGAGACGTTGATGCCAGTTTCTGCTAGTATTGAAAAACAACAAGAGCAACGACAGAAGATGTTTCTAGTTCTTACACTCGCTGGACTCCCTAATGACCTTGATTCAGTACGTGACCAGATTTTGGCTAGTCCAACCGTCCCCTCAGTTGATGAATTATTCTCTCGATTACTTCGCCTTGCTGCAGCACCTAGTCACCCAGTGAGCTCATCACAGACACTTGACTCATCTGTCCTCGTATCCCAATCAGTGGACAATCGGGCATCTCATACTATGGAAAATAGACGAGGAGGAGGTCGTTTTGGAAGATCTAGACCCAAGTGCTCCTATTGTCATAAACTTGGACACACTCGTGATGTATGCTATTCTTTACATGGCCGCCCAACCAAAAATGCTTATGTTGCTCAGACTGAGACTACAGGTAACCAGGGATTTTCTTTATCTGAAGGGGAGTATAATGAGTTCCTTCAGTATCGAGCAAGTAAGCAGACATCTCCACAAGTAGCTTCTGTTGCTCAGACTAATACTTCTGTTGCTGGTAATTCTTTTGCTTGTGTTTCCCAGTCTAGTCCTCCTGGACAATGGGTTGTGGACTCAGCCGCTTCTGATCATATCTCTGGTAATAAATCACTTTTGTCAAATATTGCGTATTCACAGTCTCTTCCCACTGTTACTTTAGCCAATGGGTCTCAAACCAAAGCAAAAGGAGTTGGACAAGCGAATCCCCTACCCTCTGTCACTCTAGATTCCGTTCTCTATGTCCCTGGCTGTCCTTTTAATCTTGCATCTGTTAGTCGTTTGACTCGTGCCCTCCATTGTGGTATATATTTTATTGATGATTCTTTTATTATGCAGGACCGCAGTACAGGGCAGACGATTGGAACAGGACTTGAATCAGAAGGGCTTTACTACCTTAACTCCCTAAAATCCTCCAAGGCATGTCTAGTTACAGATCCTCCGGACCTAATTCACAAACGTTTAGGACATCCAAGCTTATCCAAGCTTCAGAAGATGGTGCCTGGTTTGTCTAGTTTATCCACATTAGAGTGTGAGTCATGTCAGCTCGGGAAACATACCCGAGCCTCCTATCCTCGTAGTATTGAGAGTCACGCAGAGTCTATTTTTTCTTTAGTTCACTCTGATATATGGGGTCCTAGTAGAGTCAGTTCAACCTTGGGATTTCGTTATTTTGTTAGTTTTATTGATGATCATTCAAGATGTACTTGGATTTTCTTAATGAAAGATCGTTCTGAGTTGTTTTCTATATTCCAGAATTTTTGTGCTGAAATTAAAAATCAATTTGGTGTTTCCATTCGCACTTTTCGCAGTGATAATGCCTTAGAATATTTATCCTCTCAATTTCAGCAGTTTATGACTTCTCAAGGAATTATTCATCAGACCTCTTGTCCTTATACCCCTCAGCAAAATGGGGTTGCAGAGAGAAAGAATAGGCACATCATTGAGACTGCTCGCACACTTCTCATTGAATCTCATGTTCCGCTGCGTTTTTGGGGCGATGCAGTTCTCACAGCTTGTTATTTAGTTAATCGGATGCCTTCCTCTCCCATCCAGAATCAGATACCGTATGCAGTATTGTGTCCCCAATCACCCGTATACTCTGTTCCCCCTCGTGTTTTTGGGAGCACTTGTTTCGTTCATAACCTAGCCCCTGGGAAAGATAAGTTAGCTCCTCGTGCTCTCAAGTGTGTCTTCCTTGGTTATTCTCGTGTTCAGAAGGGCTATCGTTGTTACTCACTTGATCTTCGTAGGTACTTTATGTCCTCTGACGTCACATTTTTTGAGTCTAAACCTTTCTTTACCTCTTCTGACCTTTCTGACCCCCTTGATATATCTGAGGTCTTACCTATACCGACCTTTAAGGAGTCTACTATAGCTCCTCCTTCACCTTCCGCCACAGAAGTCTTACCCGAGTCTCCTATAGCTCCTCCTTCACCTTCCGCTATAGAAGTCTTATCCATTCCAGCCGTTGAGGAGTCTAGTGTGGCTCCTCCTAGACTCCCTGCCACAGGAACACCACTTTTGACATATCATCGTCGTCCGCGCCCAGCATCAGGTCCAGCTGATTCACGTCCTGCACCTGACCCTGCTAATACTGCGGACTTGTCTCCTCTTAATCAACCGATTGCACTTCGGAAAGGTATACGGGCCACCCTTAATCCTAATCCCCATTATGTCGGTTTGAGTTATCATCGTTTGTCATCACCCTATTATGCTTTTCTATCTTCTTTGTCCTCTGTTTCCATCCCTAAGTCTACAGGTGAAGCATTGTCTCATCCAGGATGGCGACAGGCTATGATTGACGAGATGTCTGCTTTACATACGAGTGGTACTTGGGAGCTCGTCCCTCTTCCTTCAGGTAAATCTACTGTTGGTTGTCGTTGGGTGTATGCAGTCAAGGTTGGTCCGGATGGTAAGGTTGATCGTCTTAAGGCTCGTCTTGTTGCCAAAGGATATACTCAGATATTTGGGCTCGATTACAGTGATACCTTCTCTCCTGTGGCTAAGATAGCATCAGTCCGCCTTTTTCTATCCATGGCTGCTGTTCGCCATTGGCCCCTCTATCAGCTGGACATTAAGAATGCTTTTTTACACGGTGACCTTGAGGATGAAGTTTATATGGAGCAACCACCTGGGTTTGTTGCTCAGGGGGAGTCTCGTGGCCTTGTATGTCGCTTGCGTCGGTCACTTTATGGTCTAAAGCAGTCTCCTCGAGCCTGGTTTGGTAAGTTCAGCACAGTTATTCGAGAATTTGGCATGATTCAGAGTGAAGCTGATCACTCTGTATTCTATCGGCACTCTGCTTCGAGTCTCTGTATTTATCTGGTGGTCTATGTTGACGACATTGTTATTACCGGCAATGACCAGGATGGTATTACTAAATTGAAGCAACATCTCTTTCAACACTTTCAGACTAAGGATCTGGGAAAATTAAAGTATTTTCTGGGTATTGAGGTCGCTCAGTCTAGCTCAGGTATTGTGATCTCACAACGAAAGTATGCCTTAGATATTCTTGAGGAGACAGGAATGACAGGTTGTAGACCTGTTGACACTCCGATGGATCCGAATTCTAAACTTCTGCCAGGACAGGGGGAGCCTCTTAGCGATCCTGCAAGATATAGACGGTTGGTTGGTAAATTAAATTACCTTACAGTGACAAGACCTGACATTTCCTTTTCTGTGAGTGTTGTGAGTCAGTTTATGGATTCTCCGTGTGATAGTCATTGGGATGCAGTTGTTCGCATTCTTCGGTATATAAAATCAGCTCCAGGCAAAGGTTTATTGTTTGAGGGTCGAGGCCATGAGCAGATTGTTGGATACTCAGATGCTGATTGGGCAGGATCACCTTCTGATAGACGTTCTACGTCTGGATATTGTGTCTTGGTAGGAGGAAATTTGGTGTCCTGGAAGAGCAAGAAACAGAATGTGGTTGCTCGGTCTAGTGCAGAAGCAGAATATCGAGCAATGGCTATGGCGACATGTGAGCTAATTTGGATCAAACAGTTGCTCAAGGAGTTGAAATTTGGTGAGATTAGTCAGATGGGACTTGTGTGTGATAATCAAGCTGCTCTTCATATTGCGTCAAATCCAGTGTTCCATGAGAGAACTAAACACATTGAGATTGACTGTCACTTTGTTAGAGAAAAGATACTCTCGGGAGATATTGCTACAAAGTTTGTGAAGTCGAATGATCAGCTTGCAGATATTTTCACCAAGTCCCTCACTGGTCCTCGTATTAACTACATATGTAACAAGCTTGGTACATATGATTTATATGCACCAGCTTGAGGGGGAGTGTTAGAATAGTCATGTAAATAGGAGTAAATAAATAACCCTAATCCAATATATGTTAGGAGTAGGACATGTTATGTGTGTATATATATAGGGCTCATTGTAACATATGTATATACATCAATAATATATTTTCTCCCGTGCTTTCTCACAACTCCAAAGATCAATTATTAAATAGTTTGCAAACCCAAAAAAAAGAAGAATCAAAAGAACCAATTTGTCAAACTGATCCTTTTTCTACAATCAGTTTAACATTGGTTGTTTTGGTCTGTTATGAACGCCCATCCCTATTGGGAAAGCTGGAATAGTGATGATGTCCTCAAAAAGAGATGGGGATTTCCTTCTTGATTGAATCTCATCTTCCTTTTCTGATCAATCGAATGGTTGAGCGTCTTCTATTAAGTTTTTGAAGTACAAATAATATTACAATTTCATATTTCTTCAGCTCTTCTAAATTATCTGTTTATGTACTAAAGTTTTGTTCCTAACTCTTGCTTCTAATATGCTAATTAGTTGAAGTGACTGTATCCTGCACTTGTTTTGAACCTTATCATTACACTGTTGATTTGCAGGAAGCTGATACATTAAAGATATTTTATGGTCTAGACGATATAAAAGGAGCAAGTGATATCATCATTGTAACGTCTGATTCACTCATCATTCCATCCTTGAAGAAGTAGATTAATTCATTTCTGATATTATATATTGCTCTACATCTCTTGTGTTAGGTTGAGGGTGAGATGGACAAGCTTGCTATGGAAGAAGCTGGCTTTCGGAACTGTGTGAGCGTTCCCGATGGGGCACCTCCAGTTATTTCAGATAAAGAGTTGCCACCTGTAGATAAGGTTTCTTCTCTATAATTTGTCCTAAAAAAATGGATTTTTAAGTCAAGGCTTTATCGTCATAACTTGTGTATATGGATCTAGTACCTAACTTTTGTTTATATGGATGTCATAGCTTGCTCACTTCTCATGCATAATAAAACATATGCACACTTTCTTTGTTTTTTCATCAAGACTTTTATGGCTTCAGGCTAGAGTTGCAAAGTCTAATTTGTTTCTTGTTCTTTTTGTTTCTGCCCCCTCTAATTGTAATATGACGCTTATCTCGACTAGTGCATCCTCTAATTGTATTACAACCCTACACCTTTTTCTGATTCATGCATGTATTTATCATGTATCCTCATCCACTTTCTGCTGCCTTTGCTCCATCCTTTATTAGAGTGCAGAGAAGAGCTGTGCTCCTTATATTGGTATAATTAGCTAGCATCTTCACATATGCTGGACCTAATGCCCCTTTTTGTGCATTTTGTGAAGCTAGGACACAAAGTATCAGTATCTTTGGAACTGCAAAGAGTATTTAGAAAAGGTTTGCAGACTCCTCTTTGCTTTTATTCTCCTATGTTTATTATATGCATCGATCATGTAACAAGAAAATTTTGTTCTTTTACCATTTATAGGCATCTCGCATAATACTGGCAACTGATGGGGATCCACCTGGTCAAGCTTTAGCTGAAGAACTTGCCCGCCGCTTGGGGCGAGAAAGGTCTAGTATATTTAATCTCAGTGCAAATGATGGTAGAAATCGTGTTCTAGCTTAATAATGAGCCGTCTCAAGCTTTTCTCTTTGGCTATGTAGGTGTTGGCGAGTCACATGGCCGAAAAAGAGCACTGTAGACCGTTTCAAAGATGCAAATGAGGTTCTTCATGCATGAAATTTTCTTACCTATTTGTTTGTAGGCGAAAAAAGAAAGAAATTCATGAATCAGATCTTTTGTCATACTCTAGGAGCCTTCTGATTTGTGATTGGTAGTTGTGCACTTCCTCCAGGTCCCTCGTTGGAATTTGTTCTGTTAAATTTTATGTGTTTTGAGATTTGATATGAACTGCGAGTCTACAGTTAATTGCAGTCTTGTTAAGCCTGCTGTAGTTTTAAGCACTAGTAAAATGAGAGTTGTTTTGAAAGACGTTTAGCTTGGTTCGCAGTGTATCATTTGTTTGCAAATATTGGCTGCATACCTGATTTATAGCTCTCTCAACGAAATTATACTAGCAGTTACTTCACACAGTTGTGTAATTCTATAGTCGGTTTTATATCGTCTCCTCAATAACGTCCTTCCTGAGGCAAAATGGGATCTTCTTTTTGATAAACATGGACAGGAGGTCATGTATGCTCATGATTTAGCATGGCCCGGGTCTGTGCTCCAACTGCTTAGTGCAAATAGTTTTATCTTTATAAAAAAATGAAATAGTTTTATATTATATACAGCATCCTTTGTAACCTATTGCCAGCCATTATGAGTTTCCATAATGCTTTTCTTGTTGCCTTACTCATTTTAGTGCATCTAAGATGGTCGTTTCACCTGATTTCACCATTGTTCTCCAGTAACCTCAAGTTAAATTTTTCTGCACTGGACATTAATAGGTACTTATGTATCTGGGGCCTGGTGCACTGAGGGAGGTTATTGAAGGTGCTGAGCTATACCCAATACAAGGGTTATTCAACTTTAAAGATTACTTCACTGAGATTGAAGCATATTATCACCAAACAATTGGCTACGAGCTTGGGGTTTCAACTGGATGGAGGTCTTTAAATCAACTATACAATGTGAGTAGGCTCTTATTTAGGTACCAAGCTATGTCTCTAGCCTCTCAGTACTTAATAGGATAGAGATATATGCGTATTCATGCCAGGGATGCCAGCTACGCTGTAGGGACTTGTGGTTTACCTATTAGGTTTGACAAGAATATAAAGAAAGTTTAATTAACTTTTTTTTGGAGCATATATGATATCCCGGTTAGCATAGATGTTTTCTGTACGAGATTCTCAACATTTTTATTGAACTTCATATGAAGATTTTCTGTACTTCAATAAGATTATTACTTAATCAAGTCCCCGAGGTGGTAGTCTAGCGGTTGACAGTGTTATCAAAAGCGTGCTTAAAGCGCGCTTAAGCCTTGAAGCGAGGCTCAAAACATGTTGAACGCTTCGCCTCGCTTAGCGGGTACTTTAATATTGTCATCAAGTCTCTAAGGCATACTTTTCCGTGCTAATGAGCGTAAGCCGAAAGAGACGACACTAAACAATTGAGACTTTATCATAAATTTTCATCAATTTCTTTGTCCATATATTTGGTATTCATACTTGTATATATTAGTCTTGGACTGCATGTACATATTTGTAATTTTTCTCCATTTGCGCCTTTCTTCATTAAAGCCCACGCTTTATTTGCGTTTTGCGCTTGAAGCCCTACCATACCTTAGAGCTTTTTTGCGCTTTTCGCCTTTGATAATACTGACGGTTGAAGAGTTGGAGTAGTAACCTTTGGAACAAAGCTCGAAACCTAACAGAGGAGACACTAGGTTAATTCTTCCTATCTGTTAGAGAACCAAAAAAAAAAAAAGATGTGAAGAGAGAGATTCTGGTGAATGGAGAGGGGACATTGTTTACTGGCCTTGTGACGCTAGCGTATTACCTATAGACAAGATACTGAAGTAAAGAATCGAAAGGACAAAAATGCCTCTGGGATGCAATTCTTCAGCATAGTCAATGTCATCTCTAAATATTGCACTCACTTTGAACTTCCGGGAGCACAAACTAATATATGCATGCCCTAGTAACAATGCTGTTGTTTAAATAACCAAGCAATGGACAGTTATTATTACTTTGGATTGAGGCTCATTATTGGCATATCAGCATGAAAACAAAATATGAAATTCTACAGTGGCTGATCATCCCCCCCC
>NW_017672266.1:111353-119579 GCF_001879085.1 Nicotiana attenuata | reverse complement strand
CTTTCTTGATTCTGTACAGGTTGTGCCTGGAGAGTTGACTATTGTTACAGGAGTCCCAAATTCGGGGAAGAGTGAATGGATTGATGCTCTTTTGTGCAATCTCAATCAGAGTGTTGGCTGGAAATTTGCACTTTGCTCTATGGAAAATAAGGTAGGCACTGTTGAAGCTGCTTCTTGTCATATCAAACTGGGATAAGTGAGCGATTAAATTCATTAGAAATTAGATGCCAAGTTGGTTTTGCCACCACCATTTCCTAGATGAGGCTTGTGCGAAATGCATCCTAAGAAGATTCTTAACCGTTAACTCCCTCTAGAATGATTTATTGATAGTAAAGTAATATAGCAGGATATCATGCAATGGACAACATATTATCTACATTATCTGGTTCTTCTATTTAATTTTTATATCGGAATTCCAAGTATAATATAACCTGCACAAGTATTAGATTCCTCAAAGTTCTACGGGGTGTTTCTGAAAAAAAATGTATTAAGTGATTTGCTTTTGTGCCCTGGTTCTTGTTTGAAGAATGCCTAGATTCCTAAATCATACTTCAACTTGGATAAGCATAACTGATGTTTTACTCGTAGTGTACTAACTATGAGTTGAGAGAATCATTTAGTCAAACCATCATCTGTCCTACTTTTTTTTGTTGATAAAGACCATCATCTGTCATACTTGTCTTTGGTCTGGATTAATTGACCTGTTTTCATGAGCTGCTTTGATTTTAATTGGATCAACACCATTAATAAACTATTCATGAGTGAGTTTTACATTCATAAGTGAGTTTTTATTGCCGATCTCTAGCCTAAAGAAGTTCATTTTCCCCACATTGGTGCTGGATGGTGTTAGACGCCAACAGATTCCTGCATCGTGATGGACGATGATGGTAAATAAGTTATTACAAGAGAGTCATATTCATATAGGTTAGTTGGAGCATTGGCTCGCTGAAAGGGAAGTTAATAGAATTAGTGGATACCATTAAGAGGAGGTGAGTTGATATTGCGTCATTGCGTGTCTACAAGAGGCTAAGTGGACGAGAAAGAGGCTATAGAGAATTCGAACATTGGTTCGTTGATAAAGAAATCAGTAGAATTATTGGATACCTTAGAGAGGAACAAAGTTGATATTTCGTGCAAGTTGAACTGTACGTTCGTTATTACAATAAATATCATTGTATGATTGGATAAATAAAAATATGAATGGAGTGAGAACTATTGTAGAGCTAGTATTTTAGGGTAAAGCTGTAGAAGTAAAAAGAATTGGTGATAGGGGTGACGGTTGAACCACCAGTTGGTGATAGGGTGACGGTTGGAGCAAAACAGATATAGAGAATTCATATAGCCGAACCCAACTAGTTGTGATTGAGGCCCCAGGTGGTGCTGTATAAATCATGTTATTTTCATTGCTTGATTATTATGTGACAAAGTCAAGCTTTGAGGACATGTATACCAATGAAAGTTTTGTTCAAATAGATTATTCAATTGACTTATTACAATAATATAATCAGATTCAATTTATACGGTCAAACCAAGTAAATCCTACTTCTAGAATTCTAGTGAAAGAAAATACATATGTAGTAAATGATATTTCAACTCGTATAATTTCATCTTGGACCTATGTTAGTGCTTTTGCTGTTGTGTTGCTAAACCAAATGCCTAAAAGTTCAACTATTGTTACAACACTTCCCCAATCATTCTCTTGAGTTCTATCATAGTCAACAATCTCTTGTCTTTCTTCAATGCTAAATGTCAGCTCTTAAAATCTGTCAGACAGCTGTTTACGGCTTGGCCCTCACCACAGTGAGGAACTATTTACCCTTCAGCACATTCACCCCTGCACATTTGTGTTTGCTCGTTTTTCTTGGTTTTACTTACTATCTATCTATTTACTGATCTGTAGGTGCGGGACCATGCTAGGAAACTTTTGGAGAAACACATAAAGAAACCATTCTTTGATGTGAGGCAAGTAGGAAACAACCTATAGCTCTTAAGTCTCTTTATCATTTTTCTTTTTAGTGTTACTACATTTAGGCAAGATGCCTAGAAACATAATTGTTGTCATTACAAATTTTAAATTACATATTCGGTAGCATTGAGAAATTAGATGTTGATAAAGTTGCATATGTAAGAAAGAAATTTCGCAAGAATTGATAGATGTGAGGAGAGAGAAATGCTCCCAGGCACAAGACCCGAGAGAGTCTAACAACTTTATCCGGTGGTTCCTAGTCACTTTCCGGTGATTCTTCCTTGCATTTTTCTGAGTTTTTCTTTAATCAATCATGTCTAGGTGATAGGCTCAAAAACTTAGTTTCTCATTTATTCTCATAGTCATGGTTAACAGAGTTTATTTTAATATTGGTGAGAAGTCTTTTGAGATTACTGAAGTCAAAGATAGTGCAGATGTCTGGTACGAATGCAAGAGGAACTTCATGAGGAAAATGACTCTCAGTCGGAAAGTCATGCTATAGGTATGTGAACTCCTGATTTTCTCATTCGAAAGATGGCCAATGAACTGAGGAGATCGAAGGCCAGAGATCACGTGCATAACTTCTATTGTACAAAGAAATACAATGGTTATGGCCGATATATTAGTGTAGTTGCAGTGTAGGGAACGCAGAGCTGTCATAATCCTGTCAGAAGCAGCATTCAATATTGGGTTGAGAGATGTTGCTTTAAAGATAAAGAATTTCATTAATGTGAGTATGTGACTGTCCCAGCTGTGCAGAGGTTCACAAATCCAGTAGTGGACCATTCATACATGAAGCTTTCATATAAATGGGAGGCTAAAGGGGCTTTCACATCAGCATCCTTTACCTCCACTGCTCAGCGGATTATTGCTCATGGCCCTGAAATCTCTGATAATGATGTTCTTAGCAGATGCCTGGTGGGAAGTTTAAGCGAAACGAAGGAGCTGCCTACTCTTTCTGACAGAAGGAGATGGGTCAGTAGCTAATGGAGCGCAATGCCAGGTATTTAGATGTACGAGATGCATGGAGCAAAATTTCTGTTCGAATTTCCTTCAAGGAAAATGGCAGATCACATCAAAATGGGGGAATGGAGGTGGAGAAATAAATTGATGATCCTTGATTGGTGGTCGCCGACAGTCGGGTATTTTCCGGGAGCGACCAAACTTGATTGGGTGTGGGTGAGGCTACTGGGGATTCCTTGCCATCTCTGGTCTCAGAAAATTTTCAAGCAAATCGGAGATATATGTGGGGGATGGATTGAAACTGAGGAAGAAGCTATCCTAAGGAACCTTTTGAAATGGGCTCGAATTAAAGTCAAGGGGCTCGAATTGATGCCAATGTTACTTCAAGGGCCCTTGAACTTTCTGCTACCTTCTCTGATGGCGACGCATTCTTGAGAAACAGTCGCAAAAGAAGAGTTGGCTTTGCATGTTGGGTATGATGAGGAAGATTTAACCCCCTTGGGTGGAAAAATTGTCCCTTTCTCACCTCTTCCTTTGAATGCCCATCAATTGATAGATTGCAAAGATCTTGAATCTTGGTTAGTAGATGCATCCGGACCTCTTGATTCCCATTTACTTGAAGCCGATATGAATGCTTCCCTATAGGTGCATAAAAATGTGTTGAAGATGAACAAGACTTATGGCGCAAGATTTACAGGGCAAGAAGAAGCTCCATAACTATTTATGAAAATCGACAGGTGCAGACTAGAGGAGAGAAAAAGCAACTTCAAGGGAAGTTTCGACTTCGAAAAAGAAAAAAGGGATCATGAAGGTACAAATTGTGGTGTTCAACATCAACTTCTCATAACGCAATACTAGAAGCAGGGGGAAATCTGCCAACAACTGTTTTTAGTGAAGGTAATATTATTTCCTGGAATGTTTGGGGATTGAATAGAAGGGATAAAAGATCAATTGTGAAGTCATTAATTAAGAAATGGAAGGCTGATATATACTGTCTGCAAGAATCCACATTAGAAGGTGATGTCCAATCGTGTGTGAATCAGATTAGGGGCCATAGATGGGGTATTTTGGTTCTATGGCACAGTAGAATATGGAAGGGGAGGTGGTTAATGTGGTTAATCATACCATCACTTGTAAATTTGTTTCTCAGAGGGTTGAGAGAAGAATGTGGTGGGAAGCAGTTATCTCCAGGGAATCGTTGTTGGACAATGGGTAGTCCGTGGAGATTTTAATGGTACCAGATATATGGAGGAAAAAAGGGATAGCAACACTATTTCAAGAGCTATGACTTCTCTAAGTTTATTGAGGACTTAGAGCTTCTTGATCCTCCACTATTAGTGGGGATTGTATACATAGGCCAGAAGAACTAATTCTCATATTGCCTCTAGGCTGGATAGATTTTTATTTTTCTCTGTGCGGGATGAAAGCTTTAGGACCATAAAGCAAGCAAGTTTCTTCAAACCACACCCTTATTCTTCTCAATTGTGGTGATTGGGAAAACACAAAATCTTATTTCAAGTTCTAGAATTGGTGGCTTGGTGCTGATGGTTTTAAAGATTTCATTTTGGCACAGAAACTCAAGATTTTAAAAGGAAAGCTGAGAAAATAGAGCTTCTCTCTCGGAAGGAACCTGGAAATGAGGAAGACTGAATGTTTAAACAGAATCATCGAACTATAAGTTGCACAAGACACTAGAGATCTTACTGAAGATGAAACAATTCAGATGGCAAGCCTAGATATGGACCTGGAAGAAATAATCTAAAAGAATTTTCACTTGCTTGATCCATGAAAAAGAATCAGGCCTCCACGTGAAGGGACATGTTGAAGATATAACTAATTAAGTAAATAAAAGTGTGCTTTCTCTAACAGCCAGCTTAAGTTTTTAAATGAGATGTTCATACAATTCTACAGTTTATTAGAAGGGAAAGAAATAAGGGGACTTTTGGGGGAAGGAGAGTTCGACAACGACGGCGGTCAAGAGTTCTATGTTGTTGCTTTTGTATTCTTTGTATAAAATGGACTATATATATTTGAGAAATAACCTCTCATTTCTAGTTCATTTGTGGTGCATCCATGACATTCCTTTTTTGTACAGAACATTGGGTGTCGTTCTTAGAGAATCATATTATGTTAGTAGATTTTCTACTACTTGGTATAATACTGGTATACAGGAGGTGTTTCCGTTATTAATAAAATTATTTTCCTTGTAAAAAAATTCGTCGTGTTAAATGGATTTCTCTATATGTTTGGTAGCTAGCTAGCTGGGTAGTCTTTTGGAATCCGTAGTGGATTTTGTGACTTCTTAATTATTTAATTATATTACCATCTTGTAGTACGGACGAGTTCACCATTTCTTGCAAAAAAACAGATAGATAGTTAATTATTAGTTTTTCACAATGAGAAAACATTCATGAAACTGGATTTACTCCATATAACATCAGCTGGATATAGGGTTTGAAATGATTACTACATTGATTTGTCCCGATAAAAAAGGCAGCCCGGTGCACTAAGCTCCCGCTATGCGGGGTCCGGGGAAGGGCCGGACCACAAGGGTCTATTTTACGCAGCCTTACCCTGCATTTCTGCAAGAGGCTGTTTCCACGGCAGCAAAAGTTACATGACAGCAACTTTACTAGTTACATGACAGCAACTTTACTAGTTACATGACAACAACTTTACTAGTTACGCCAAGACTCCCCTTCTGATTTGTCGCGATAGAAATGTTATATTTGGTAGCAAGTTAACTATTTTAAGAGAAAGAAACACATTAATTCAAACTAAGTAAGCTCTGAGAACTAAAAAGTTCTACTTCAAAGTGTTACTGTTAGAACAACTTGTTTCTGATTGGATTCTTCTGCAAAAGCCTCCATTGACTCTCAGTTGAGTGCATTATACCAAGGCCCCTCAAGAGACGCAAGAGTGGCGCAATATCAGTGGCTATTAAATTGGTAAGCGCGTGGTAGAATTCTTAAATGCTAGAACCTATCCCAGAAAAGAGGGGATAAGTTCATTGTAGAAAATAATACCACCATTACAAACTTTTTGAGCATTACAATGGGCAAAACCTACTATCCACTGTGTGCTTGGGTTACTTTGTATAAATTATGGATGAAAATATTTGTGCATATAACTTCATCACTGTCACTGTTTACTTGTCCCATTATGTTGGCTTATTATCTGGTTCTGACCCTATTACCAGCATTCTCTATATGGGCTGTGGGCAGGACTAATTTAGTAGAACTTCATTTTGTAATTAATATTTGCCGAGAGGTGCACACATGTTTGTGTTTGAGAAGTATTTAGGTGTCAAACAGATTGCTTCCCGTTCTTGCAAATGCGTGTCGTATGGTTCAAGCCTTCATTCTTGGCAACCGTAGTTGGTAAGACTAGCTTGCAGTATGCACAGCCACAGACAACCTTTTCTATTTTGGTTCTAATTTTTCTAGTATATCAACCCGCTATAACTTCTATGTTGTGTTGGTCCAGGACGGGGATTGTCATATCCTGCTACCGTAGCTTATTATAAAATTTTTGTTCTTCTCTTTCTAGTTTATTTTTCCTGTAAGAAGAACCTAACTTTCTGATGCACAAAAGGACTCTCTTACTCATCTTATGCATTTTTGGTGTGCATTCATTTATCTTTTGTTCTTTGTGCATTTGTATGGTAACCTTTTGATCACTGGCTATGCAGATATGGGGAATCTGTTCAACGGATGAGTGCTCAGGAGTTTGAAGAGGGAAAGCAATGGCTCAGTGATACTTTTTTCCTCATAAGGTGATAGTGGCAGTTTCCTGATATTATGAATCTTGACTTCTTGCCTTATGATTCTAACTTAGTCCTATTTGGAACTGACATCTGATCTGCAAGCTTACTCTCCATGTTTCAAAGTTTGTTTTGATGATAAGTTCTGGATCGACTGATAGTGGATCCAAATTAAGGATGTCAATCAGTTTGGTTTTGTTTTTTGGAATCTTTACTTAAATAAAGTTTTGAATAGGTAATATTCGAGATATTATGAATCTGTTTTATTTTTTGTTAGTGTCCACATCAATTGAGAGAATGAGCTGTTTGTCTCCTTATATGATAATTTAGGCAATCCTCATCTCATAAGCTAGCAGTTCGGGTCGCGATAGGCGCAAAGTGCACTTTCTTTACATGGTAGTAGAGTCAGACCCATCCTTATTTCTTGGTTTACCTAATGTTAGGGCACAATCTTATGTTGTCCACGCAATGTGTTTCCAACCCTAGTCAATATATGTCCAACCCTGGCATGCGAGGGGTATGATAGAGGCCACATTGGTTGAGTGCATGAAATGTTATCTTGGATAATCCTCATCTCATTAACTAGCGTTAGGGTTGAGTTAGACCTAAAATCCATCTTTCTTTACCGTGGTCAAGCAATGAAATGTTGTGAAGGGGAGATTATTACTTTTAATGGTTGAAGTGATGCAATTTTGAAGAAGAGCGCTTTTCAAATAGTGAGGCCCTAAGCGACTCAAGCGAGAAAGGGTTGCTTCTATGCGTCTAACTTTGAAACTGGATAAGAAAAGAGAGAGAAAGAGGAAACTATGGCCTGTTGCTATCTAACTGTGCTTCAGTAATCTTTTTTTGGTCGTCTCTGTTCAACCTAGTTAGAATTTAGGGACTTTCTTCTTGTTCTTATGGTGTGCAAGTCATCATCTTGTTGGTACTGGACTTCTCTTCTGCTTTTCTAAATGTCTCAACAATTCTCTTGTTAACTTTTCTTGTCTATTTTTACGGAGTAGATAAAAGCGAAAAGCAAGAAATGTGCCAAAGTCTATTGGGGCATTAAGCGCAAAGGAAAATTAAAGCATAAGCTTTAACAAAGAAAGGCACTAATGAAGAAAAAATAATGTGTTACAAGGAAAAATCACAACAAACACAAGCAACAACAATTTGGACAAAAGAATTGAAGTAAAAATCATGTCAATCATGTTTAAAACTATTTTAAATTTCTTATTTAGATGAAAAGATGTAATTTATGTTTTTTCGAGCTAACTTTCCTATATTAAATTTTAATTTTTTATTCATAATCACTAAACATTTCATTCTAGCTTCTTTTTAGCAATTTATAATTTTTTGGAGCTAGCTTTTTTATACTAAAATTTTAATTTATCATTCATAATCACTATTCACTAAAAGTTTTTTAATAACGTCTTTTTAGCAATTAAACTGTCTGTTTACTAACTAAATTTGTTGTTTAGTCGTGCCGTCTTAAAGATAGAGCCCATGGGTGATGAGTAGGGGCGAAGCTACATGTCTTAATTGACCACCC
>NW_017672266.1:101513-111333 GCF_001879085.1 Nicotiana attenuata | reverse complement strand
ATATAGGTAAAATATTTTAGAGGTATATAACATATATTTAACACCCTCCACTTGTTGGGGAATTTTTTTTTCACTTCTTTCAAGTTTGAACACCCTTGGGGAAATTTCTGGCATTGCCACTGGTGATGAGCCACGTGCCTTCAGAGGCGGATGTAGTGTATTACTACCGGGTTCAATTGTACCCTTAACTTTCGACGCGGAGTAAAAATTTATGTGTAAAAATTTATTACAATTGCAAAAATAGTAGATATGAACCCATAACTTTAAATATATAATGGGTTTAAATGCTAAAACCCTTAAAAGCTGAACCCATAGAATTTAAATCCTGGGTCCGCCTCTGCAAGCCTTAGCATGTTTGCGCCTACACAAAGCCACTTAAGCAAGGCGAAGGGCACAACTTGGCTTCAACTGAGTTTCAGTGCTTAAGCGCGCTTCAAACGAACCTTTAAAAGCACTGGTTCTTTATGTGGTTTTCTTTTTTCCAATTTTTGTCATATAGGCTGAATAATGGAAAAAAACTGACTCTTATAGCTGAAACTAATTACAATTGTAGTTACTAAAAATTAAATATGAAATCGAGTGTTGCACATTAATTTTTTAATTTTTTCTTTTAATGGCTAATTAAGTAAAAAGAAGAAACTGATAATCAATTTTGCCATTGATATTTTCTGGTGGGTTTGTTGAAGTTACATTTAATTGATATTTAATTTTAGCTACTGGGATTGATGATGTCATTATTATAAATGAATACTGTAACTAGTAATATTAATTGCACTTGATACTAAATTTGCACATGTTAGGTAAATGTCGTAATTTCATTGTCCCCTTTATTTCAAAGAAGCGAGTGCGCTTACTTTGAAGAAGCGGGTGTGCTTCATTTCATGCTTATAGTCCCATAATCTTGTCATTTGCTTCCACTTTATGCTTTTGAAAACAAGTTTGTAATTAGACTGACTACAGTAGCCTTTATCGCTTCTCCAACAACGTTGCAGAGAAATAAATCAAGTGCACAGAGTATTTATGCTTTTTAATCATATCAATGTAGAAATGAGACGAGTTTGAAGATTATCTTTCATAGCTGTATGTATCTGTAAGGCAGAGCTGGGTTCCTCATTTGTAATGTGTAGGACAAAAGCAACCTCTTGTTCCCTATAATACACATTCTCATCTTTTGTCTTTGCATGCAAGGTTCTCCTTTATTTGCTGTAGTAAATTGTATGACTTTTTATCTGTTAAAATGATTTACTGGCTGTGGTGATTCCTTAATTAAGCTACGTGCTGGTTTCTTGCTAATACAATCGGCTTGCCTTGGAAATTGCATGACTTTTACCTTTTAATAAGATTTACTAGCTGTGGCTATTCCTTAATTAAGCTATGTGCTGGTTACTTGCTAATACAAATATACAATCAGCTCGCTGTGTGTCAGTACTATTACGTCAATATTGTTCAACTTCCAGAAATCTTCATAGATATGTTTTTAGTTAATCACATTGTGTTAGGTATATTCTGAAGAAGCTTTTAGTCCTTGAGCTCTTTTTCTTTTGTATTTGTTGAATCTTTTTTTCCTTCACTAACAAGAGAAGTAGGATAATTGAACAGGTGTGAGAATGATTGCCTACCGAATATTGACTGGGTTCTGTCACTTGCAAAAGCTGCAGTTTTAAGACATGGGGTGAATGGACTCGTAATTGATCCATACAATGAGCTTGATCATCAACGTCCTTCAAGCCAGTGAGTAACCTTTTATGCATTTCTCATAGTTGGTGAATGCATATTAACTTTTAATTTCATGATAATATCAGGACAACAAAATGTGTTGCTCAACTTTAAGATGCATTGGGTGAATTCCTACCTTCTCTCTGCATTTTCCCTTTTTACCTCTGCTATATTCTTTTGCTACTACTCTTATTCTTTTTCTCATAGTGCTTCCATCTGATGCTGCATTTAGAAGCAATCTTTTATTAGTCCTTCATTCTGCTGAAGGGTCTTATCTAACAGAGTTCCAAGAAGGAAAGGTGAAATTCTAAGAAGTTACATGGATCCTTGTCTTGCTGCGCTTCAAAATTCAGATAATGGGTTCTTTGAATTTTGAAATGCAGGAGAGAATCACATGGCTGCAAGTGGAAGAAGGGAATCTTTCCTCTCATATTATTGAGTGTGTAAATGGCAGATTCTTAAACGTTAGATCTAGAAAGGTCTAATCACTGTAACTTTGTGATTAGGAGAAATATAGTGTTCTTGCACACTCTATTTTAATGATTGGGAAATTGATAGTTATACAATGATGCTTCAACTTCTCTATGATCTCCCACCCTTTGGCTCTAACCCGGATCACTTAAAATGGAACTTGCATTCCAAAGGTGTCTTCGCCGTTAAAAGCTGCTACTATTCTTTCTCTAGCTCTTCAGCTTCTCCCATTGTCTGGCCTTGGAAAACAATTTGGAGGAACAAGGCCCCATATAAAGTGAAATGTTTCACTTGGATAATGGCAAACGGCAAATGTCTCACCTTAGACAACTTGCAGAAGAGAGGCTTCCAGTTGTGTAACCGATGCGTCCTCTGCAAAGAAAATGAGGAAGATGTTTATCACCTCTTCCTTCACTGCAAAGTTTCCCGTCATCTCTGGAATCTGGTTTTCAACATCCTAGGTAAATGGTGCATGCCTCGAACCTTTTTGGAATTCCTGTTTGCTTGGCGTAGGAAAGGAATCCCAAAACCTCTCATTGGTATTTGGAATACCATTCCTGCCATCATTTGCTGGATTATTTGGAACTAGAGAAACGCTAGAATTTTTTAAGACAAGAATCAATCGGTTCTCAAGCGTAAAGACAATTGCATATTCTTGCTTAGTTTTTGGTGCAACATGGTAGCGGCAAATTTGTTAGAGCCAGATGCTATGCTGGCTTTTATCTGTTCATTACATTCTCTGTGACGCACATAGCCTTTTTTTGATGTACTCTCTCCAGCTTTTGCTGTCTTACATCAATAAATCTTACATTTATCAAAAAAATAGAAGTATAGATTACCCTTGTCAACTAAAGCTGAAATTTTGAGAAGTCCAGGATTCTTGGTCATAGTCCTTTTACAATATGTCACCCTATACTGAGCTTGGTGAACCATCCACTTGTTTGAAAAGTCCAGGATTCTTGGTCATAGTCCTTTTACAATATGTCACCCTATACTGAACTTGGTGAACCATCCACTTGTTTTTGTCCAATTCTTTATCGCGATAATATTCTTAGGTGGCTCTCTTACCTATTGTTTCATCTCCATACTATGTATCACTCTTGACGTCAATTTTTTTTTGGTAAGGCACTCTTGACGTCAATATGAGTTCTTTTGGTGCTTAAAACATTAAAATTGTAGTAGCAATGGTCCATCTTCATTACCTCTCAATTTACATCTATAGTAACATGTTCTCTTTCCTTGCTGTGGAGTTGGGGTCATTTATAGCCCATTCATTTCCTTCTCAGGACTGAAACAGAGTATGTTAGCCAGATGCTGACAAAGATCAAACGGTTTGCGCAACACCATTCCTGTCATGTTTGGTTTGTTGCACATCCGAGACAGGTTGGTTGACTTAAATTGTTGTGTTACTGCTGCTTTGCTGCCTTTCTTTAAAATTCAATAATATCAATGACCATCAAACATGTTTTGCCAGTTGCATCATTGGGTAGGAGGTCCTCCAAATCTGTACGATATTAGCGGAAGTGCACACTTCATAAACAAATGTGACAATGGTATTGTTATTCACCGTAACAGAGACCCTTCAGCTGGCCCTGTGAATCAAGTGCAGGTTTGATTTGCTTAGTTAAGATCATTATTTGTTTACCTTAGATTTGAATATCGCTAAAAGTTCATTTACATAATTCTAGGTCTGTGTAAGAAAGGTGCGGAATAAAGTTAGTGGAACAATTGGTGATGCCTTCTTGTCATATGACAGGTACTTGGGTTTTTAATGCCAACTCCTACGCATTATTAGGAGTCTTATGTTATTATTTCTTCTTGCAACATACCATGTACTAAGGACTCAGAATGAAACCGGATCTCTTTATATTTTTAATGTGATCTAATAGCTAATTTACTTCTGCGAAATATTTTCCTTTTGCTGATTTTACTACAAAATGAAGGATGTTTTTTGAGAGTGCTGGAATTGGTGTAAATCACCACCTTTTTTTGCCAAATAAAAGCAAACTTTGCTTATCTTTCTAACTTGGTGCCTTATGCTGTAACACTCTGGAAACTCAGCTCCTCATTGCCCCTCACATCGAATGAAAACTCATGAAAGAGAATCTGTTCAGAATAGCAACTTCTTGAAGTGTGAAATGTTGTGACTTGAAACTGTTTGCTTCTCTACTTTGCAGGGTTACTGGTGAATTCATGGACATTGACGAGCACCCAAGCAAAGGCTAGTAAATTCTGGCTGTTCCTCCATTTTGGAAGGTAATGCGTATGCGATACTTGACTTTTGATGGAAGATCACAGGTCTACAAGAAGTTGGAGCCATACCTTGAGTGGAAAATCAGGTGGAAAAATCTCAGTGATTGCCCATTGGTTGGAAACATATATGTAACAGAGCATTATGCAGAGTTATGTTCTCTGTAGTGGAGGATCTTTTAAGATAAGGTAACAACGACATATTAAGCTGCACGAAATCTGTTGCGCCTTAGAGTATCCATCATCTTAGGGTATATCCTTACAGGGTGACACAAGATCAAAGTGTTGGATGCCTTAAACTTTTCCCCAGCTTTAGCTATTGTAAATTATTTACAAAGTGCAGATAGGCAAATAGTCAGTGCTTAGGTGAGCAGATGTCATGTTGTCAAGTAACAAATACGTGTAATTATAAAAAAATTATAGTTTCTTTTCTATTTTGGAGGCTTATTTCTGATAATTATTGGTATTACCTGTTGAGGCGGTTTGTATTTCTGTTACTTCACCAATTTGTAAAATTAATTGTGTTGCCAACATGTTAAAGATTGTCACTAAACATTAGATCTATGTTAGATGGTGTTTTACATATACTACCTTCAGGTAGTACGTTAGTTAGCACCTCCCCCGTTTTCCATTTCTAGAAAGTCCTCATTATCTCATTGAAAGTGGGAACTCTTCTGTCCTTCCATTAAAAAATTCAATAGTTGGTCAGGTTTCACATTTTCAACTCTCACTTACATTAGAGTTCATAGAAATAAAATCCACAAATGCTGAGACAATTCCACATGATAATCTTGGAAAGAATAATGACACTAAATTTACAATCAATTTAAGTTGTCTATGTGAAGGAAAAATTGAAAAAATAATGGAATGAGCGAAGAAATGGAGGGTAAATGGTGGCTTCGCGTCCAGTTCCGAAATAAATCTTTGGAATAAAAATAATGCAATTGATTATTTTAAAATCCTAATCAATCTTGAAATGGATCTTGAAAGCAGTTGTTATTCATTGGATTGAGAAGAGGCTGCATATTGGTTTCTTACAGCTGATATCTTCTGATTTTAATGCGTTGGACAACCTTTTTCTTTTCGCTTAGAGTAAAATTAAGAAATTGCCTGTGATCAAATGGGTATTTGAAGTAAAAGGGGTATAATTAGCAAATAGAAAAGGCGGATACGGGTGAAAGAATGAGAGTGGAAATTTTCGTGGCTTTGGCGGTACACCTTTTTAAGCAAATAGGTGGAATTGTGAGTTGTTGTTGATGAACATGAGTTTAATTATGTAGTTTGATTATATTGGATACGTTGAGTTATCAACTGGGGCATTGGGAGCTAACTGTTGGTCGTGTAAGGAGCTAAATGAGATTACATGCACGTGCCTGACAAACTTTTATGATTTGCTCTATGGTTTACATTAAAATGTTGAAATTTCTAAAGGGCTAAGCCTTAGACTCTATAGAAGTGTTTACGACTCTTAAACTATTCATATGTTGTTTTGTGCGACAGACCATACTATTTAAATGTTTCTTATAACTAGCATTATGAAATTCATGGTATGCTTTCAAATGATAGTTTTTTAATCCTATTCTCTTGGCTTTCGATAAAAGAAATGAAATAAGCTACTTGATATAAAGGAGGGGATTTCGTCAAAAGACACGACTTAAAACTAAAAGAGTAATTTTCAGAAATCGCTATAGTTACGTGGCTATTAACTTCCTATAGCTACATTATACGTATTCACTTCCCATAGTTAATATTTCACTGCTATCCGGTTGTATTCGATGTATTCGCGCTACTGTATTCAAAAATACAACCAGGAAATTCGCCTAATAAATAGGGAGTACAAATGTTTAATAACGGAAAGGGCAATCAATTTGCATGTATCACTCCTAAACAATCTCAACACACTCAATTCAAACACGTCTCATTATCATGCCATAATTAGAAGATCTTTTCAGACGTTTAACAAAACAAACAAAGCATTGTATTCAGCGTAAAACACAATTTGCAGAGCTTCAGCGAGACAATGATTTATTATTTTGAGTGTGTTCAAGGAATGATTTGACCGACCTTAATAGGATTGATTTCCTCCCGGCATTGATACAAGTACTCACAGAAGAATTAGTAATTGAATTTACGTGATGGCAAGCTTAACAATGTTAATTCGTCATTCTGGTAAGTTGAACAATGAAAATTGTATATTGATTATTCAATAGAGGGGATAGTGATAAAGGAGTATGCTTCGTACAGTGATTTAGTTGCTTCAATTACGAAGCAACTTGATATAGACTTGAGTTCGAAGTCAATTAAAATCGAATACAAAGTGGAAGGTTATTCTACGCCTATGGAAATACACAATGACATGGGTTTCAGGGTGTATGTAGAGTTGAAAAAGGAGAACATGAAATTCGAGATGTATCGATTGTGTATAACTACAGTGGATAAAGAAATTTCAGAAGGAGGAAATGTAAATTCAAAGTGACCTAATGCAACTTGACTCCACATATGGTGTGCATACAGTTAATACCTGTAATACACTTGCTCTAACGTCGTTAAATTCAGTTGAACCAATTGGGGTTTTCGAACCGGAAAGGAATTTGATTATTTCTAATACTAATAAAAAAAGGTGATGGCTGGACAAGTATACAAGGATAAGGCAACATTGAAGGCAGTGATGGAGCAATATGCAATTGCTACAGGATTTCAATTCCGGGTTGATATGTCAAATGCTATAAGGTTTGACTGCTATTACATATTAGAACTGTACAATATATACTGTATTTCATTGTATGTTTGTGTATTCATAACTGATTGTTTGTTGTTGTGTATACATAACTGGTTGTATGTCAGTGGTTCAAAAAGTAAATGCTGTGTATTAGTTGTCGGAAAAGTAAATACTATATCAGCTGTATTCATAATGCCCCATCTGTATCCATAATGCCCTGATTTATATACTTTATTCATTATTTTCCTGCTATGAACTGTATATACTATATTCAAATGCTATCAAGTTTGACTGCTATTACATAACCGATTCGATGTTGTTTTGTATACATAACTGATTGTATGTGTATTAAAAAGGTATTTGTAGTATGTGTTTCTAAGAATTGTGAATGCAAATTTTAGGCGTCAAGTATTAACAAATCCAAAATGTTCAAAGTTAGGCAGTTCCATGATAAACATACATGTCCATTGAAAGATAAGGTGTATGAACAACGTCAAGCAACAAGTAGGTTTATTGGGGGGCATGATTAGATCCACGTTTACTAATCATGACAGGAAATACATGCCAAAGGATATTTGATGATATGAAATTGAACTTTGGTGTTGATGTTAGTTACATGTTGGCGTGACGCGCTAGAGAAAAGGCAGTGAATTTCTTGAGGAGGGAACCATCTGATTCATACAATAATTTCTCGGGGTATATACCTTAGTTACTACTTATCTTGGTTCACATATCAAAATGAAAAAATCACCTGAAAAAAGTTGATTTATTTGTATATATCGTTGTAATTCGATTATTGTAGATCCATCGTCGTTGTAGATGGCATCCACCTAAAATTAACATACACAGGGACCTTTGTTTCGGCTAGCACATTGGATGGTGCAGGTAAGTCAATTTACTTAAAAAATAATACATACAAGATACACTAACATACAAAGTGCTCTTCTAAGTATTCATTACATCAGTACTGATATTTTGTATTTGTATGTAATTGTATTTACATGACATATCCTGTCACTAGCATATGGTGTAGTTGATTCAGAGAATGCTGCTGCTTGGTTGTTGTTCTTTAATGTCACGACCCAAAAAATAACCGTCGTGATGGCGCCTATCGTGGGAATAGACAAGCCAACTACTCAACCAATTCAACTAAATAAAAGATTTGAAAAATATGCGGAAGCAGTTAATATTTAAGGAAAACCTTTAAAAAGCAGAATAAAACTCGCAACTCAATACAAATCTCTCCCAAAACTGGGGTGTCACCGAGTGCATGAGCATCTACAACAGAAGATAGAATAATACAATGTCTAAAGAGTAAAACTGAAATATAAGTAAAGATAATGAAGGAGAGTCAAGGCCTGCGAACGCCATGCAGCTACCTCGATAGTCTCCTAAGATCCTTATTCCACACTCAGCAGCCGCCGTGACCGAAAGCACCTGGATTTGCACACGAGGTGCAGGGTGTAGCGTGAGTATAACCAACTCAATTAGTAACAAATCCAAACTTTGGATTGAAATTAGTGACGAACTCAACCGGTGCAGTTCAATATTGAAATAACAGTGCAGAAACGTAGGTATGCTTTCAAGTTCAACAGATAAACTCAAAACAGTAAGATAGATCAAATCTGAATGATGTGAAGAATATACTCCTCTGTATCTACATGCCAATGCACATGCTGTATGTGATGCACCATGCTAACAGCTTCATATGCTCACACTCTCAAAGGCTCAATCACTCAATACTGTATATGGCCAATCCGACCCAGGAAAGATCCATCCTGGAATATATACATCAACTGACCATCAATCACTTAGTACTGAGTAGGGCCAATCCAGCCCGTGCGGAAGATCCATCCCAACGTATATAAATGCTTCGGACAAGATCCATGTCTAGGGAAGATCTATCCCTCAATATAATCAACCGCGCTCACTGGGGGTGTGTGCAGACTTCGGAGGGGCTCCTTCAGCCCAAGCGCTATCATAAATTAGTATAACCGCTGCGGCATGCAACCCAATCCGATAAATGTCACTCATAATCAGGCCCTCGACCTCACTCAGTCATCAATCTCTCCAGTCTCTCTCACGGGCTTACAATATCATGAAACTAGCCCGAACATGATGATGTGATGTATCAAGAAATAACAATAGAGACTGAGATATGAAATGAAATGAATGAATATGATTGAGTACAAAAAATCAATGAAATTAGTAAGTCAACATCAAGAAACGGCCACTATGGGCCCAACAGTACCAGCATATAGCCTAAACATGATCTCTAGCATGATTGACAACTCAATTACTTTATCACATGGTGGAAACACGGATATCAATAATATAGAACCACTATAAAGTGCCACGAAATCGACCAGGTCACAATTCTCACGGTGCACGCCCGCACGCCCGTCACTTGGCATGTGCCTCATCTCAACACCAATCACATAACACATAATTCGGGGTTTCGAACCCTCAGAGCTAAGTTTAGAAGTGTTACTTACCTCAATCCAAGCAAAACTCTACCTCAACACGCCTTTGCCTCACAAATCGACCTCCAAATGCCCCGAATCTAGTCACAAATAGTATAATACAAGCAATACAGGCTAAATGACTCAATTCTACAAGAAATTTATTACACCCCGTAAGTTTAACAACCTTGATACCATATAT
>NW_017672266.1:57959-100459 GCF_001879085.1 Nicotiana attenuata | reverse complement strand
TGTTTATCTCTCTCCGGATTTTGTATATTACTTGCCTTGTGGCTTCCAACAAGTATTTACAACCTTCAAAATAGTCCTAATTAAGAGAGTAAAACTGTATGTCCTCTTCTTTGATAAATTTGACATCAACTCCTGCTACACAAATGTTGATATCATTTCCACATGCACGTGAAATTTTGCGATTCTAAAGGAGTACGGTGCAATTTTTCTCAAGAATATAATATGGATTTTTTCCTACTCCAGGTATGTTAAGGTTAAGCCCTACCGTCATTTGGCATGATTCAAGTAACAATACGTAAACGTAATGCTATTTCATAAATGTTTCTATTCTTAGCAGTAAGGATGCCTACGTTATTCATTTCTGTAAAATAATATTATTCGAAGGTATAGTGGTCTTATGACGTTCCAAGTAGTTTTATTAATGTACTTCTTATGCATTGCATTTATTTACATGTGCATTTACCCATGACTTAGACGGCGTTATATACACGTATATACGTATATATATGTATATGGGATACAGGAAAGGTTATGGCGTTATATACGCACCACCACCTGATCAGCTGGTATACGTTGATGATTTTGCCCACAGTGGCACCAGATGGCATTATATACGCGTATATATGTAAATATATCCATATGAGATAAGCGAAAAAGGTTACTGCGTTATATACGCACCACCACCTGATCAGTTGGTATACGATGATGATTTTGCCCACAGTGGCTGAGATGATATGATGGGATGCCCTCACATGCTTTATGATGTTATGTACGTACAGACATATGCATTTACATGACATTTATACGCATATGCATGACACTATAAATATTTTATGATTTACAGAGCTATCCAGACTTACAGGTTAAGTCCTTTACTCCATGTTTATTCCATGTCCTTAAATAAATGTTGACTTACTCTTACGTTTTAGTTCTGCCTTACATACTCGGTACATTATTCATACCGACGTCCTGTTGTTGGGGACGCTGCATTCATGCCTGCAGGTATAGACAATCAGTTTGACGAGCCTCATAGTAGATGAGGTCAGCATTCAACGAAAGATCGGTAAGACCCCACCTCATTCGGAGTGCAGTCGAGTTTTATGAGTCATCGTGTCAGAATTTTGCTACACACTTATAGGTAGGTCGGTACCATGTCCCATTTGATGTCAAATATTCTTAGAGGCTTTGTAGACTGAGGTTCATTTAATGTGGCATGCCAGAGGATTAGACAGCCCATATGTATTCATGTTTTAAGAACAATGGTTCATTAATATAACATTTGCCCACTTATAATTGTACATTACGAGTTGTGGTCATGTTGGCCCACGATGGATACAAAAGGAATGAATAAGTTACAAAGTGGTTCGCTCGGGCCACTACGGCATCGGGTGCCAGCCACGCCTCCCTAGGTTTGGGGCGTGACAAAATTACGAAGTTATAACTTAAAAATCCGAAATCGGCTCTAAGCCGGCCCTCGAGCCCACATCACAAAATCCGGCAAAAGTCACAAAACATGGAAACCCATTCAACCACGTGTCTAACCGTACCAAATTTACTCAAATCCGATATCAAAATCTCATTCAAAACCTCAAAAATCTAGCCTAAGAACTCTTCTTCATTTCCCCCAATTTTCCACCCCCAATCACAAATTTAATGGTAGAATCAAAGGCATATTCATGGGAATTAACCAAAGCTAGATAGAAATCAATTACCCAAAACACCCACGTGAAAATCCCTTCAAAAATCGCCTTCTACCGAGCTCCCAAATCAATTTTGTGTTAGGAACTCAAAACCCTCATGTTTGAAACTTATATTCTTCCCAGATACGTCTTCATCGTGAACGCGACCATTCACCCGCATTCGCATAGAACAAACCAGACTGCCCCACAAACTAACACTAAACGAACGCGTAACATCATCCGCGATCGCGTACAACTGACTCCCCATAGCTACGCGATCGCGTCCTTTCTTATGCGACCGCATAGAACAACTGCCTGGCCCCAGCTTCTACCTCCAATACCTCACGCGAGCACGACCTTGGTTCGCGATTCACTGCATTCCATAACTACGCGATCAGAGCCTCCTTCTCGCGATCGCGTAGAACGAATTCCTCCACTGCTCAGCTAAGCCTATGCGATCGCGGACCATCTTACTCGATCGCGTATAAGGAAACCAGTAACCAGCAAAAACTAGCAAAACCCAACTTCAACTCTTGATCCGTTACCACCCGAAACTTACCCGAGGCCTCCGGGATGTCAATCAAACATACCATCAAGTCCCAAAACATCACACGAACTTAGTCGAACCCTCAAATTACCTCAAATAACATCAAAAATACGAATCGCACATAGATTCAAGCCTAATGAACTTTGAAACTTCCAATTTCTACAAATGACGTCGACACCTATCAAATCACGTCCGATTGACCCCAAATTTTGCGCAAAAGGCACATATGACACCACAGACCTCCTCCAACTTCCGGAATAAGAATCTGATCCCGATATCAAAAAGTCCACTCCTGGTCAAACTTTCCGAAAATTTAGCTTTCGCCATTTCAAGCTTAATTCAACTACAGACCTCTAAATCACCATCCTGACACGCTCCTAAGTCCAAAATCACCCAACGGAGCTAACGAAACCATCAAAACTCCATTCTGTAGTCGTTTAAACATACGTCAACATCCGGTTAACTTATCCAATTTAAGCTTTCAACTTTGAGAGTAAGTGTCTCAATTCATTCCGAAATCTCTCCGGACCCGGACCGACTAATCCGGTAAGTCATATAACAACTATAAAGCACAAAAGGAGCAGTAAATGGGGGAACTAGGCTACAACTCTCAAAATGACCAGCCGGGTCGTTACATCCTCCCCCTCTTAAAAAGTTCGTCCTCAAACGGGTCTAGAAACATACCTGGAGTCTCATAGGTGTGGATATCTGCTCTGCATCTCTCGCTCGGTATCCCAAGTAGCCTCCTCAACTGACTGACCTCTCCACCGCACCTTCACCGAAGCTATATCCTTTGGCCCCAACTTCCAAACCTACCGATCTAAAATGGCCACTGGCTCCACATCATAAGTCATATCACCATCGAACTGAACTGTGATGAAAGCCAAAACATGAGATGGATCACCGACAGACTTCCGGAGCATAGAAACATGAAATACTGGATGCACACTCGACAAACTAGGTGGCGAGGCAAGCTTGTAAGACACCTCCCCAATCCTATGAAGTACCTCAAACGGCCCAATAAACCGAGGGCTTAACTTGCCCAACCATGTAAGCAACATCACGGACCTTCCGTCGGCATATCTCTTCTGTTTAGACTGCGCTGTGCGAAGCCGCTCCTGAATCAAATTAACCTTATCCAATGCATCCTGAACCAAGTCAGCACCCAATAGCCTAGCCTCGCCCGACTCAAACCAACCCACTAGATATCTACACCGTCTCCCATACAAAGCCTCATACGGAGCCATCTGAATGCTCGACTAATAGCTGTTGTTGTAGGCAAACTCCGCGAGTAACAAAAATTGATCCCACGAACCCTCGAAATCAATGACACAAGCGCGCAACATGTTCTCCAATATCTGAATAGTGCGCTTCGACTGTCTGTCCATTTGAGGGTGAAATGCAGTGCGCAACTTAACTTGGGTGCCCAACTCTTGCTGCACGGCTCTCCAAAATTGCTATGTAAACTAGGTGCCTCGATCTGAAATAATGGACACTAGCACACCATGAAGGCAAACAATCTCTCGGATGTAGATCTCATCCAACCACTCCGAAGAATAAGTATTACCCAATGGAATGAAGTACGCGGACTTGATCAGCCGATCCACAATCACCCAAATAGCATCGAACTTCCTCGAAGTCCGAGCCCAACAACGAAATCCACGGTGATCCGCTCTCACTTCCACTCAGGAGACACTATCCTCTGAAATAAAGGTGACAAGTGGGCCGGGACTGGTAGGACTGCTAGAGGTAGGCTTGGGCCGGTTGTGTGGGCCGGTTCTTGCCTAGGAACCGTTAGTACCGGGCCTATTCGGCCCGCCAAGGGACCGGGACCGGACTGGTTCCTTTGCAGGCCAAACGGGCCCAACGACTATTTTTTTTATAAAAAAACTAGCCGTTTGGCTATTTAATAAAGAGCTGTTGGGCTTTAAAAAATAGCCATTGGCTATTTAAAAATTAGCCATTTAAATCCCCAACTTTGTTTTAACCCCAAACTTTTCGTAATTATACTTTTTCCTATTTTTAACTATAAATACCCCCTCATTCTTTCATTTTTCTTACAAAATTAATATCAATCTATCACAATCTCTCTCTCATTTTCTTCAATACTTGCTATTATTGCTTACTTTATTCCAAAAAATAGTCATAAAATATTGAGATTGTTACAATTTGTGAAAAAATTATAAAGTTGGTGAATTGAAGTCTTCAAGTCTTCAATGATAATAATTTTCAACAAGTTGTTCGTCAATTCGATAAAATCATTCCTACTCTTAAGTCTTAATATCATAGTTTTGTTTGTTTTATTTATTTGCTATTACTTGATTAATTAAGATGTCTTCGTTAAGAAATATTTTTGGTAAAAATAAGAATAAGGGAAAATCTAAGACTGGCGAATCTAGTGGTACTGATGTTCCTCCTCCCCTGGCCCCCACTCCCCGAACCAAACCCCATATCCGTCTTGCATCTGCTATTCTTGATACCGATAATAGTTTATTACAATTTACCGAGAGTAAATTTTGCCATAATATTGCATCCGGTAACTGTTATGTGCTTACCCTATAGTTTTTCTTCTGACCCTTTGTTTGTGCATTATATTAGAAAATATTTTAATCCTACTTATAAAGGTTTTCCTCGCACAATCGTAAAGAGCAATATCTATAAATATAAGCATGAATATAAAACAATATTTGCGCTATTTATTTACTCATATAAATTATCGTGTTGCTATTACAACTGATATTGGTAGACGGGGCAACGACTGTGATTACCTTACTATTACCAGTCATTGGATTGATGAGGATTGGATAATGCAAAAGCGCATAAATTGCTTATAGAATAATTGCTTCACGTCAGGGCAGTTTATTGCTAGCACAGTTACGGATATTTGCAAATATTTTTGCATTAGTGATAAAATACTGTTGGTTTCAATAGATAATGCTACTAATAACACAAATATGATAGACTTTCTTACCACTACGCTAAATCCTGCATTTAGTAGCATTTTTCATGTTAGATGTATTTGTCATATTTATCATTTAATCGTGGGTGGTGGATTGAGAATTTTAAATACTCAAATTGAAAAGGTTAAAATAACTCTTAACTAGCTTTTTCATTCATACTGTAGAAGTAGACTTAGAGAATATTTTAAAAGATGCGATGATGTGGCCTAAGAGAAAGAAAGGTTCCTAAACCTTGTCCAACTAGATGGAATTACATGTATGAAAGTTTGGTTGTTGCATATGAATATAGAAATCCCACAAACTCAACGTTTAATGCACATGTAAGTGATGATGATGAGCACCTTACGGATAGAGATTGGGCTAATGTTAAAATGCGTGTTGATGTTTTAGAAAATTTCATATTGCTACAAATGAATTTTCTGGGCAATATTATCCAACTATTTCTAACTGTTTAGGTTATATTGCAAAACTTGCAAATTTGTTTGCTCATTTTTCTAAGGGTGTGTATGAGAATAAAGTTTAAAAAATATTTTTTCCCTATTCCCCCTATTTATGGTGTTGCTTCTTTGTTAAATCCTTGTATAAAGTTAGGAGGTCCTCAATTATGGTATGAAACTGCTTATAATGGTTTAGCACTTGAAGATGATGAGTTGCCTAACTTCCGGAAGCAATAGCCTCAATTAGAATAAATGCTCAAACTATTTATAATGCTTATCAAGTTGCATTAAATCATGCTAGACCAAATGTTCCAACTCCTTCTCCTTCTTCTGATTCTCAATCTTCTAAAAGACCTGCGGGAGTAAGAGCACTTAGTGCTTGGGCTGAGTTTAGGGGTTCTTTAGGTTACAATAGTAATAATTTTTCACAACTAAATGAGCTTGAAGTTTGTTTGTTGCAGCAAATTGAGGAAGTGAATCCCGACGGCTCCTTTAATGTTTTGCAATGGTGGAAGGACAAAGAAAAATACTTTCCGGTTCATTCAAGGATGACCCAAGACATTTTAACTATTCAAGCTTCAACAATGGCATCAGAGAGCGCTTTCTGTCAAGCAAGACTTCAAATCGGTGATTATAGAGCGTCTATGAGGGAGAGCTTGGAAAAATCAGTACTTTTCAGAGATTGGATCCATTCCGAAAGAAGAAATTTTGGACTTGCTGAATCAAAACCAGAGGAAGACAAAGCTTATTAAGAAATGCTAGCTGAACTTGCTGAGGATGCTGCCTCACCCGACAATGGAAGCGGCAATGACCAAGCTACTTTTCCGCCACCACCAACGGAAATTCCTCCGAACCTTGAAGGATTTATGAAGTTTGTAAGAGATAGCATGTAACTTGTATGAACAAAAATTAGTATGTATTATGTAACTTGTATTTTGGCACACCTTGATTAGTTCCTTTTTCTTCTCAATGGTGGTATTAGCACCTTGTTGTGCTCATTCTATAGGGGGAGGAAGACTAAGAAAGATATTGCCATGTTTTTTATTGCTATAATAAAAGTACAAGGCATTGCTTTGAATATCTTTTTATAATAATTTTGTCTTTAAATTTGAATTAAAAATTTATTTCACAATTCAATAATAAATTTACAAGGCATTGACTTAGATTATTTTAACATATTTTTGTCTCTAATTTCTATTTAATCTTTAAAAAAATCACAATTTAGCCGTTGGGCCCACTTAGCCCGCGGACTGTTTAGCCCGGGACCATGAGTTCATGGGCTCGGTCCCAGGCCGGTTCATTCAAAAAGATTGTTTAGCTAGGGACTGCTAAGCCCATTTATTTAAGGACCGGGACCGTGGCCCACGAGACCGGCCCACTTGCCACCCTTACTCTAAAGCAATCCACCAGTCTCTGATGCTCATACTTCACCTGTTGACAGTTATAACACCGAGCTACAAACCCCACTATATCCTTCTTTATTCTCCTTCCCCTAATAGTGTTGCCGCAGGGGCTGGTACACCTTCGCGGCACCCAGATGAATGGAATATCGCAAACTGTGGGCCTCCTCAAGAATCAACTCACGTAGCCCATCCACATTGGGCATACATATCCGGACCTGCATCCTCAAGACCCCATCATCTCCAATAGTAACATCTCTGGCATCACCGTGCTGAACCTTGTCCCTGAGGACAAGCGAATGAGGATCATCATACTGGAGCTCTCTGATGCGATCAAATAAGGAAGATCGAGAAACCACACAAGCCAGAACCCGACTGGGCTTCAAAACATATAATCTCACGGACTGGTTGGCCAAGGCCTGAACATCAACTGCAAGAGGTCTCTCACCAACTGGAATGAATGCAAGGCTACCCATAATCACTGCCTTCTTACTCAAGGCATCGAGCACCATATTAGCCTTCCCCGGATGATACAAAATAGTAATATCATAGTCCTTTAGCAGCTCCAACCATCTCCGCTACCTCAAATTTAGATTCTTTTTTTTTGAACAAGTGCTGGAGGCTCCGATGATCTGTAGATACCTCACAAGACATACCATAGAGATAGTGCCTCCGAATCTTCATTGCATGAACAATGGCAGCCAGCTTCAAATCATGAAGTTCTTCTCATGAGGCTTCAACTGGAGTGAAGCATAAGCAATCACTCTACCCTCCTACATTAAGACACACCTGATACCAATTCGAGAAGCATCACAATACACTGTATAAGAACCAGAAGCTGAAGGTAGAACTAGAACTGGAGCTGTGGTCAAGGCAGTCTTGAGCTTCTGAAAGCTCTCCTCACACTCATCCGACCACCTAAAAGGAGCCCCCTTTTGGGTCAATTTGGTCAAGGGTGATGCAATAGATGAGAAACCCTACACGAAGCGACAATAATAACTAGCCAAACCAAGAAAGCTCTGAATCTCCGCAGCTGAGGACGGTCTGGGCCAAACTCTGAACCACCTCTATCTTTTTCGGATCCACCTTAATCCCCTCACTGGACACCACATGCCCCAAGGACGCCACAGAACTGAGCCAGAACTCACACTTGGAGAACTTGTCATAAAACTTCTCCTCCCTCAACCGCTGCAACACAATCCTCAAATGCTGCGCATGCTCCTCCTAGCTACGAGAGTATACCAGAATATCATCAATGAACACTATAACAAACGAGTCGAGACAAGGCTGAATTACACTCTTCATCAGATGCATAAACGCTGCTGGGGCATTGGTCAGTCCAAAAGACATCACAAGGAACTTATAATGACCATAACAGGTCCTGAAAGTTGTCTTTAGAATATCTGAGTCCCGAATCTTCAGCTGGTGATACCCACACCTCAAATCAATCTTGGAGAACACCCTCGATCTCTGAAGCTGGTCAAAAAGATCATCAATATGTGACAAAGGATACTTGTTCTAGATTGTGACTTTGTTCAACTGCCTATAATCAATTCACATGCGCATGGTACCATCCTTCTTCTTCACAAACAGAACCTGTGCACTCCTGGGTGGGCTGAGTGCCCGGCACCAGGTCAGTACCAAATTCAATATCCCTATCGGGTGGCATGCCCGACAGGTCTGCAGGGAACGCATCCGGAAAATCTCGCACCACCGGAACAGAATCAATAGTAGGGGTATCAGCTAGAACATCCCTAAAAAAGTCCAAGTAAGATAAACAACCCTTCCCAACCATCCGCCGATCCTTTAAGTATGAAATCACTTTGCTGGGAACATAGTCTAGAGAACCTCTACCCTCAATCCTTAGCAACCCCAGCATCGCCAACGTTAAGGCCTTAGCGTGACAATCCAAAATAGCATGACATGGAGACAACCAATCCATACCCAAGATCACATCAAAATCAACCATACTAAGCAGCAAGAGATCAACTCTAGTCTCCAATCTCCCAACAGTCACTATACATGACCGGTATACATGGTCCACAATAATAGTATCGCTCACCAGGGTAAATACATGAACAGACCAAACTAAGGACTCACGGGGCATACCCAGATAAAGAGCAAAATACGATGATAGATATGAATAAATGGAACCAGGATCAAAGAGTATAGAAGCATCTCGGTGGCATACTAAGACAATACTTGTGATCAGTGTGTCTGAAGCAATAGCATCTGGTCTGGAAGGAAGAGCATAGAATCGGGCTTGACCGCCACCTGATCGGCCTCCCCCTCTAGGGGCCCTAGCTGACTGAACTCCACCCCGAGCTGGCTGGGCGAGTGGTGAAGTAACCGATGCTGAAGTCGTAGGCTGACACCTCTGCTGAGCTAGACCTCCCGAAAGGCAGGGACATTGCCTCTTGATGTGACCCATATCTCCACACTCAACACAACCTCTCCTTGTGAATGGCGGTAGGGAATGAAGGGAGCCCAAAGGACTGGGATAACTACTAGGAGGACCCGACATAGATTAACCCTGAGCTGATGATGCATGAGACGAACTCTGAGCTAGAAGGGCACTAAGAGATGTGTGACCCTGATGTGCACTGTATGAACCCTAGCCAGATGATGCACCACAATGAACTGGACGAGCCGTCTGAGCATGCCTATAAGGAAGACCCCTTCCGTGGTAGAACTGACCTCCAGAAGGAACACCGCTGAAACCACCCGATCCACGAGGCCTCTTGGCCTCCCTCTTACCTCGCTCCTGGCTGCGGACCAACTCTATCTGCCGAGTAATGTCGATCACCTCATCAAAAGTAGCACCAGATACCCTCTCCCTAGTCATAAGAACTTGTAGCTAATATGTGAGGCCATCAATGAACCTCCTGATCCTCTCGCTATCAGTGGGAACCATCCAAACTGCATGACGGACCAACTCAGAAAACCTCATCTCGTACTATGTCGCAGACATGCCATCCTGACGCAACTGCTCAAACTGTCTGCACAGCTCCTCTCTGCGAGACTGCGACACAAACTTCTCCAAGAAGAGAACGGAGAACTCTTGCCAGGTAAGTGGTGATACACCAACCGTCTGTGCCTCTCATAAGCTTCCCACCATCTGAAGGCAGTCCTAGAAAACTAAAAAGTAGTGAACGAGACCCCACTGGTCTCCAGAACACCTGATGTACGGAGAATCCCGTGACACTTGTCCAAGAAACCCCAGGCAACCTCCGACTCTATCACACTGAAAGATGGAGGCTGGAGTCTCCTGAACCTCTCTAGTCTTTGTTGTTCATCATCAGTTATAATAGGAACCCCATGGGCCTGAGCAGCTGCAACCGACTCGGCTAGTAGTGCCCCCGGTGTGTGGAGTCCCTACATCACCTGCTTTGGTGTACGGCGGTGGAAGTCTATGTACCTCCCCCGGCTTGTGAAGTGGCTGTTGCAGTCAGAAAAGAGATCGCCTGAGCAAGACCAGTGTACACAGTCAGAATCTGAGCCAAGGCCCCCTAAAGGTCTGGAATCACGATGGGCACAGATGGTGCCTGAGCTGGCCTCACTGGCTCATCCTCAACTAAAATCTGCTCCTGAACTGGGGCAACTGGTGGATCTGTAGGTGCTGCCATAGCTGCTATACGAGCTACACCTCTGCCGCTACTGTGGCCTCTATTGCAACCTCAGCCTCTCGCAGCCCTAGCTGGTGGTACTAGTGACTATCCATCCAGTGCAGTAGTACATGTCCTCACAATCTGTGAGAGAATAGAATAACAGAATTTTAGTTACCGGAATCAACAGATTCATACGACATGAATACAACAATGTGAAGTTTCCTAAGGGTTCGGCAACCTCTTGAAGATAAGTACAGACGTCTCCGTACCGATCCGTAAGATTCTACTAAACCTGCTCGTGATTCGTGAGACCTATGTAACCTAGGCTCTGATACCAACTTGTCATGACCTAAAAACCAACCGTCGTGATGACGCCTATCGTGGGACAAGGCAAGCCAACTACTCAACAAATTCAACTAAACAAAATCTTTGAAAAATATACAGAAGTAGATAATATTTAAGGAAAACCTTTTGAAAGCAGAATAAAACTCGCAACTCAATACAAATCTCTCCCCGAACTAGGGTGTCACCGAGTACATGAGCATCTACAACGGAAGATAGTCTAATGCAATGTCTAAAGAGTAGAATTGATATATAAGTAAAGATAATGAAGGAGAGTCAAGGCCTGCGAACGCCATGTAGCTACCTCGATAGTCTCCCTAGATCCCGACTCCATACTAAGCAGCCACCGTGACCGGAAGCACTTGGATCTGCACACGCGATGCAGGGTGTAGCGTGAGTACAACCAACTCAATAAGTAACAAATCCAACCTTTGGACTGAAAGTAGTGATGAACTCAACCGGTACAGTTCAATATTGAAATAACAGTGTAAAAACGTAGGCATGCTTTCAAGTTCAACAGATAAACTCAAAACAGAATGATATGAAGAATATACTCCTCTACTTCTAGATGCCAATGCACATGGTGTATGTGATACACCATGCTGACAGCCTTATGTGCTCACACTCTCAAATGCTCAATCACTCAGTACTGTAGATGGCCAATCCAACCCAGGGAAGATTCGTCCCGGAATATATACATCAACTGACCATCAGTCACTCAGTACTGAGCAGGGCCAATCCAGCCCATGGGGAAGATCCATCCCTAAGTATATAAATGCTTCGGATAAGATCCATATCCAGGGAAGATCCATCCCTCAAGATAATCAAGCGCGCTCTCTGGGTGGTTGAGCATACAATGCCATGGAATCGACCAGGTCACAATTCTCACGGTGCATGCGCATCACTTGGCTTGTGCGTCACCTCAACACCAATCACATAACATAAAATTCGGGGTTTCGAACCCTTAGAGCCAAGTTTAGAAGTGATACTTACCTCAATGCTAGCAAACCTCTACTCCAACATGACTTTGCCTCGCTAATCGGCCTCCAAATGACCCAAATCTAGCCATAAACAGTACAATAGAATCACTACGGGCTAAAGGAATCAATTCTACAAGAAATTACGAAGTTATAACTCAAAAATCCGAAATCGACTCCACGCTGGTCCCCGGACCCACGTCTCAAAATCCAACACAAGTCAAAATATCCGGAAGCCCATTCAACCACGAGTCTAACCATACCAAATTTACTCAAATCCGATATCAAAATCCCATTCAAAAAAACCTCAAAAACCTAACCTAAGAACTCTTCTTCATTTCCCCCAATTTTTCACACCCAATCACAAAATTATTGGTAGAATCAAAGGCATAATCATGGGAATTAACCAAAGCTAGATAGAAATCACTTACCCAAAACATCCTCGTGAAAATCCCTCCAAATCGCCTTCTACCGAGCTCCCAAATCAATTTTGTGTTATGAACTCAAAACCCTTGTTTTGAAACTTATAATCTGCCTAGATATGTCTTCATCGCGAACACGGCCATTCACCCGCGTACGCATAGAACAAATCAGACTGCCCCACAAATATACACTACGTGAACGCGTAACATCATCCGCGATCGCGTACAACTGACTCCCCATAGCTACGCGATCGCGTCCTTCCCTATGCGACCGCTTAGACCAACTGCCCGGCCCTAACTCCTGCCTCCAATACCTTACGCGAACGCGACCCTAGCCATGCGTTCGCAATTCACAGCATTCCACAACTACGCGATCGCAGCCTCCTTCTTGCGATCATGTAGAAAGAATTCCCCCACTGCTCAGCTAAGCCTACACAATCGCGGACCGCGTATAAGGAAACCAGTAACCAGCAAAACGCAATTTCAGTAGTCTCCCAACTTCAACTCTTGATACGTTAACCACCCGAAACTCACTCGAAGCTCCCGGGACCTCAACCAAACATACCATCAAGTCCCAAAACATCACACGAACTTAGTCGAACCCTTAAATCACCTCAAACAACATCAAAAACATAAATCGCACATATATTCAAGCCTAATGAACTTTCAAACTTCTAATTTCTACAAACGACGCCGACACCTATCAAATCACGTCCGATTTACCCTAAATTTTGCGCACAAATAAAAAATAACACCACAGACCTACTCCAACTTCGGAATTGGAATCCAACTCCGATATCAAAAAGTCCACTCCAGGTCAAACTTCCCAAAAATTTAACTTTCGCTATTTCAAGCCTAATTCAACTACAGACCTCCAAATCACCATCCGAATATGCTCCTAAGTCCAAAATTACCCAACGAATCTAACAGAACCATCAAAACTCCATTTCAAAGTCGTTTACACATAAGTCAATATCCGGTCAACTTTTCCAACTTAAGCTTTCCATTTTGAGACTACGTGTCTCAATTCATTTTGAAATTTCTCCGGACCCTGACCGACTAACCCGGTAAGTCATATAACAGCTAAAAAGTGCAAAAGGAGAAGTACATGGGGGAACGAGGCTACAACTCTTAAAAAGGCCAGCCGGGTTATTACATTTGAGCGGTTCATGGAAGCTTATGGAGAACGGGAAAACATGTGTATTGTTTTTGATAGGAATGAAAGCATCATCAAAGCTGTTAGAGTGTATCCTATTATACCACATTTTGCTTGTATATGGCATCTCTGGAGCAACATATACAAGAAATTCAAAAAGAGTCATGAGAAGTTGAGTGAGGTATACTTCTCAATGGCAAAAGCATACACCCAGGATGAATTTGATAACGGAAAGAGTGGAGAAGGTGGATATTCGGGTGAAATATTACTTAGAATTAGCTGGATGCAAAAAGTGGGCTAGGTTGTATGCACTTGTTAACTGAGGATGGACTATGACATCAAATATTGATGAGGCAACCAATTCAGCACTTATATCAGCAAAAGAATTTCCATTCTATGATTTCCTAGAAGAAGTTAGGAAGATGTTTGGACGTTGGAACTGCAGTAATCGAAAAGATGCTTCACACACGTTAACAATACTTAGGAACAAATATCATGAGATTTTAAAATTGAATGGGGCGTTGTTTACACGCATGATTGTAAGTTTTCATTTGTTATATGAATACATGCTGTAACTAGTCTGGATGCATACAACCTGTATTATTACCAATACATATTGTATGTGATAGTTGTAATAAGGTTATAATGTATATCAAGGTTGCAATTTGATATATGAATACATAACTGAATATAGGTTATCTCTGAGACATATATACAAACTGTATGAATACATACATACTATATATGTATATTAAGACAATACATATATACATGCTGTCTATATTTATGCGTACAATACATACTGCCTGTATTCATGGATATATACATGCTTTGTACAATGTCCAAAACTGCATTTACTCCATGTTATGTAGGCTATACCATCGACTGAACACTTGCACATGGTGAATGATGAAGGAAGGCATTACACGATTTGCATCCAAAAGAAAATTTGTAGTTGTGGGAGGTTCCAAGTGGATGAGCTACCATGCCCACATGCTTGGGCTGTTATGAATAGTAAGTTTTTAATACCGGGCGATTATTGCTCGGACATCTACAAACCAAAGGCTATTGTAATGACATACGAGATTGTCGTGTATCATCTCCCTAACCAAAATGAATGGAAGATATCATCTCATATATCAGAGGAAGTAGTCTTACCACCCAAATAGAAGAGACCTCCTGGAATGCCAAAGAATAAGCGCGATAAGTCATTAAGTCAATTGTTTCAAATGAAGAGTCAAAATTCGTGTAGTATATGTGGGAATGGTGGACATAACAAGCGTAGGATGACTCCTCTGCTAAAATAGACCTCCCGAAGGGGGGGGGGGGTACAAGGCCACTTGATATGACCCATTTCTCCACACTCAAAACAACCTCTCCTTGTGAATGGCGGTGGGGACTGAAGGGAGCCCCGAGGACCGGGATAACTGCTAGAAGGACCCAACATAGATGAAACTTGAGCTAATGATGCATGAGACGAACTCTGAGCTGGAAGGGCACTGAGAGATGTGTGACCCTACTGTGCACTGTATGAACCCTGACTAGATGATGCACCACAGTGAACTGGACGAGCCGTCTGAGCATGCCTATAAGGACTACCTCTTTTGTAGTAGAACTGACCTCCAGAAGGAACACCGCTGAAACCACCTGATCCACGAGACCTCTTGGCCTCCCTCTCACCCCGCTCCTGGCTGCGGACTAACTCTATCTTCCGAATAATATTGAACACCTCATCAAAAGTAGCACCAGATACCCTCTCCCTAGTCATAAGCAACCATAGCTGATATGTGAGGCAATCAATGAACCTCCTGATCCTCTCGCTATCAGTGGGAACCATCCAAACTTCATGATGGGCCAACTCAGAAAACCTCATCTCGTACTGTGTCACAGACATGCCATCCTGATGCAACAACTCAAACCGTCTGCACAGCTCCTCTCTGCGAGACTGCGGCATGAACTTCTCCAAGAAGAGAACGGAGAACTCCTACCAGGTAAGTGGTGCTGCACCAACCGGTCTGCGCCTCTCATAAGCCTCCCACCATCTGAAGGCAGTCTCAGAAAACTGAAAAGTAGTGAACGAGACCCCACTGGTCTCCAGAATACTTGCTATATGGAGAATCTGCTGACACTTGTCCAAGAAACCCTGGGCTTCCTCCGACTCCGTCCCACTGAAAGATGGAGGCTGGAATCTCCCAAACCTCACTAGTCTTTGCTGCTCATCATCAGTCATAACAATAACCCCATGGGCTTGAGAAGCTGCAACCGGCTGGGCTGGTAGTGCCCCCGGTGAGTGGAGTCCCTGCATCACCTCCTCTAGTGTACGGGCGGCAAGAGTCCGAGTACCTCCCCCGACTTGTGAAGTGGCTACGGTCGGAACAAAGACCGCCTGTGCAAGACTAGTGCACATGGTCAGAATTTGAGCAAAGGCCTCCTGAAGGCCTGGAATCACGATGGGCACAGCTGGTGCCTAAGCTGGCCCCACTGACTCATCCAAAACTAGAACCTGCTCCTGAACTGGGGCAATTGGTGGTTCTGCAATTGCTGCCCTACCTGCTATACGAGCTGCACCTCTGCCCCTACTGCAGCCTCTATAGTAACCTCAGCTTCTCGCAGCCCTAGATGGTGGTACTGGTGGCTATCCATCTAGACCAGTAGTACGTGTCCTCACAATCTGTGAGAGAATAGAATAACAGAAGTTCAGTTACCGGAATCAACAAATTCTCACGATAAGAATTAAAGAATATGAAGTTTCCTAAGGGTTCGATAACCTCTCGAAAATAAGTACAGACATCTCCGTATCGATCCGTAAGATTCTACTAAACATGCTCGTGACTCGTGAGACCTATGTAACCTACACTCTGATACCAACTTGTCACGACGACAAGGCAAGCCAACTACTCAACATATTCAACTAAATAAAAGCTTTGAAAAATATATGGAAGTAGATAATATTTAAGGAAAACCTTTTAAAAGCATAATAAAACTCGCAACTCAATACAAATCTCTCCCGAAATCGGGGTGTCACCGAGTACATGAGCACCTACAACGGAAGAAAGTCTAATTCAACGTCTAAAGAGTAAAATTGAAAAATAAGTAAAGATAATGAAGGAGAGTCAAGGCCTGCAAATGCCATGCAGCTACCTCGATAGTCTCCCAAGATCCCGACTCCATACTAAGCAACCGCCGTGATCGGAAGCACCTGGATCTACACACGAGGTGCAAGGTGTAGCGAGAGTACAACCAACTCAATAAGTAACAAATCCAACCTTAGGAATGAAAGTAGTGACGAACTCATTCGGTACAGTTCAATATTGAAATAACAGTGTAGAAACGTAGGCATGCTTTTAAGTTCAACAGATAAACGCAAAACAGTAAGATAGATCAAATCTAAATGATATGAAGAATATAGTCCTCTACTTCTACATGCCAATGCACATGTTGTATGTGATACACCCTACTGACAGCCTCATGTGCTCACACTCTCAAATGCTCAATCACTCAGTACTGTAAATGGCCAATCCTACCCAGGAAAGATTCGTACTGGAATATATACATCAACTGACCATCAGTCACTCAGTACTGAGTAGGGCCAATCTAGCCCGTGGGGAAGATCCATCCCCAGGTATATAAATGTTTCGGACAAGATCCATGTCCAGGGAAGATTCATCCCTCAATATAATCAAGCGCGCTCACTGGGGGTGTGTGCAAACTCCGGAGGGGCTCCTTCAGCCCCAAACTCTATCATAAATCAGTATAACTGCTGTGGCGTGCAGCCCGATCCAATAAATATCACTCATAATTAGGCCCCCAGCCTCACTCAGTCATCAATATCTCTAGTCTCTCTCACGGGATCACAATATCATGAAACTAGCCCGAAATGATGATATGATGTATCAATAAATAACAACAGAGACTGAGATATAATACAAAATGAATGAATATGATTGAGTACAAATATCAATGAAATCATTAAGTCAACAGATAGAAACAACCACTATGGGCCCCAATAGTACCAGCATATAGCCTAAACGTGATCCCTAGCATGATTGATAGCTCAATTACTTTATCACATGATGGAAACACGGATATCAATAAGATAGAACCACTGTACAGTGCCATGGAATCGACCAAGTCACAATTCTCACGATGCATGCCCGTCACTTCCACACCAATCACATAACATATAATTCGGGGTTTCGAACCCTTCGAGCCAAGTTTAGAAGTGTTACTTACCTCAATCCGAGCAAACCTCTACTCCAACACACCATTGCCTCGCTAATTGACCTCCAAATGACCCAAATCTAGCCACAAACAGTACAATACAATCAATGCGGGCTAAAGGAATTAATTCTACAAGAAATTACAAAGTTATAACTCAAAAACCCAAAATTGACTCCACGCTGGTCCCCGGACCCACGTCTCTAAATCCAACAAAAGTCACAAAATCCGGAAGCCCATTCAACCACGAGTCTAACCATACCAAATTTACTCAAATCCGATATCAAAATCCCATTCAAAACCTCAAAAACCTAACCTAAGAACTCTTCTTCATTTTCCCCAATTTTTTACCCCCAATCACAAATTTAATGGTAGAATTAAAGGCATAATCAAGGGAATTAACCAAAGCTAGATCTAAATCACTATCCAAAACACCCACGTGAAAATCCCTCCAAAAATCGCCTTCTACCGAGCTACCAAATGAATTTTGTGTTATGAACTGAAAACCCTCGTTTTTGAAACTTATATTCTGCCTAGATATGTCTTCATCACGAACGCGGCCATTCACCCGCGTTCGCATAGAACAAATCAGACTGCCATGCTTGGGATGTCTTGAAGAGTAAGTTTCTAATACCGGACGATTATTGCTCGGACATTTACAAACCAAAGGCTGTTGTAATACATACGAGATCCCCGTGTATCATCTCCTTGACCGAAATGAATAGAAGATATCATCTCATATATCAGAGGAAGTAGTCTTACCACCCAAATAGAAGAGACCTCCTGGAAGGCCAAAGAAGAAGCGCGATAAGCCATTAAGTGAATTGCTTTAAATGAAGAGTCAAAATTCGTGTAGTATGTGTGGGCATGGTGGACATAACAAGCGTACTTGTAGAAATTCCCCATGTAAGAATTAGTTGATGTTCTGATTTTAATTCCTCCCATATCTGTTTGTCGATGTGTTAAAGTTTTTGTATTTCGATACTTGAACTGATGAATTATACTTGGATTGTAATTTTTGTGTTACTTGGTTTCTTGATGTATTTGGTTGTTCCTGAATGGTTGTATTATAGGTATATGCATACATACAGTATGGTTAAGTTTCATGATACATTAAATAATTGCTGTATTCATTAAACCAGGTTGTATACATTGTTTGTATGTATATGTGTTTTCATTGGTACCATACTGCCTGCACTTAACTATTGTATCATAAAGTGGATACAAATATATATATATATATATATATATATATATATATATATATATATATATATATATATATAACAGGTTATTGTTAATTTAGTGTATTCAGAAATTGGTTGTAACTGGACTTGATCTACAGATAAATACAACTACATTTGAATACATTATTTCAGAATATTTAAAGTACTGTAAGGATAAAATACATGCTTGAATCATTTGAAGATTGATTCAGTACAATAAGTGATTGTGTATGTTAAATACTACTTAACACACTGGCTGTAGTTAAACATTTTAAAGTTCAATATAACCAATATATAAAATAAACACGGCAAGTGAAATGAATACAGATGGACAAAAGTTGTTGTATTCAGAACAAAAGTTGTTGTATCCAAGAAATATATTCTGTATTCAGAATAAAAGTTGCGGCAAACCATGGATAATTCAGTCATAAGTTGAAATACAATCTGGAAAATATAAAACTATTCAATCACACTATTTGATAGATATATCCGATTATGTGATTTGCCTAACAATATTTGACGGTGCTTCATTTTCGCTTATCGCCTTGGCATCTGTCTTTCGCATAGCATAGTCCCAAAAGAGTGCACCATATATTTGCTAGAGTAAATTAGGATCAAAGGCTGTTTGTGGAACCAATCCACAAGTGCTGCAACATACAACCTACAATCCCTGCAAAAATATAGATTGATAATTGTAAATAATATGATTGATATTATTATACATGCTACAAAAGTAAAAAAAGGATACATGCATGCTCCCAGATTGCTGTTGAGGCAGATTTGGAACAAACACTACCTCTAAAGCAGCAGTTTGTGCCTTGTCATTGTATGCTGGTTCGCGGACCAATCTATGCCTTGCTTGACTCTGTAAAAATCACTTGTAACGACCCGATCGATCATTTTGGGTATTTACGCTCATTTCAACTATTTGAAGTCTTAAATATCTTCTTATGATTTATTATGACATGTGTGAATCGACAGATTTGGTTTTCAGATATTTCGGAGTCAGTTTGGAAGAATAAAATCCAAAGTTTAAAGCTTAAGTTTAAAGGTTGACGGGATGTTGACTTATGTGTAAATGACCCCGAAATAGAATTTTGATGATTCCAATAGCTCCGTATGGTGATTTTGGACTTAGGAGCATGTTCGGGAAATTATTTGGAAGTCTGTAGCTCAATTAGGCTTGAAATGGCTAAAATGGAAATTTAAGTTTGGAAGTATGACCGGGGAGTTAACTTTTGATATCGGGATTGAAATCCAATATTGGAAATTGGAATAGCTCCATTATGTTATTTATGACTTATGTGCAAAATTTGGGGTCAATCGGACGTGATTTGATAGGTTTCGGCATCGGTTGTAGAAGTTTGAGGTTTCAAGTTCATTAAGCTTGAATTGGTGTGCAATTCATGTTTTTGTTGTTGATTGATGTGATTTAAGGGCTCAAATAAGTTTTTATGGTATTTTTAGGACTTGATGGTACCTTTGGTTGAGGTCCCGAGGGCCTCGGATGTGTTCGGAGGTGAGTTTTGAGTGAGTCCAGACATTTCGGCACTCTGATATTGTTCAGGCACTTTTTGGGGTGCGGACCGCACATTTTAGGGTGCTGAGGTGAAGGAGAGGTGCGGACCACACATAAGAGTGCTGACCGCAGCAGAAAAGTGCGAACTCAGAGGAGGAGTGTAGACCGCACAATTCTGCCTACGGCCGCACTCCAGGGAGATTCTGCAGATTCGCCGGTCTGATTTCGGGAGCTTATATCTTTTGATCTACAAGGAATTATGAGATGATTCAAAACGGACATTTAGCCGTTCGTGTCTAATTTCCCGAAAGGTAAATAAGTCATCATTTGGACATTTGTAGAGAAAGTTATGGCCAAAACACTAAGGCCTAGAAGTGTAGTCACTGAAAGGTGAGACCGCACAATTTTTGTGCGACCGCAGGAGCTGGGATGTGCGGCCGCACTTGGAATTGTGCGGACCGCACATTGGGAGTTCAGAGGTGTACTATATAAACGATCTTTAGGGTATTATTTCACATTCTGGACTTTGGGAGCTCGATTTGTGACGATTTTTCGTGGGTTTTTCAAGAAATTCATTGGGGTAAGTGATTCTAACTCAGATTTGGTTAATATTCATGAATATATCATTGATTTCATCATCCGATTAGTAATTTGAGATGGAAATTTGGGGAAAATTGTAGAAATTTCATAAGATAAAATTTTTGGGATTTGAATGTCGATTCGAAGTTGAATTTGAGTAAAACTAGTATAGTTGGATTCGTAATTGAATGGGTTGTCGGATTTTGTGAGTTTTGTCGGGTTCCGAGGTGGGGGCCCGGGTGTGATTTTTGACCGACTTTGGGATTTGATTTAGGATTCGATCTTTATCATTTGTAATTGCTTCCTTGGGCTTTATCTGATGTATTCGAGTTGCTTTTGACTAGTTTTAAGCCGTTCGGAGGTCGCTACGCATGAGATGTCATTCTTGAAGCATCGCTTGGCTTGCTCGGTATTTGGAATTGACTTGTTTGAGATAAGTAACTCTTCTAAACTTAGTGTTGAGGGTATAAACCCCGAATTATGTGTTATGTGATTGATGTTGAGGTGACGCACATGCTAGGTGACGGGCATGTGGGCGTGCACCTTGTGAATTATGACTCTGTTGTTTCCAGGGCACTGAATAGTGACCCTATTTTGCTGATATCTGTGTTTTCACCATGTGATTAAGTAACTGAGCTGTCAATCATGCTAGATATCATGTTTAGGCTTTTTGCTGATATTGTTAGGACCTATAGTGGCCGTTTCTTGCTGTCACCTCACTAATTTCATTAATATTTTGTACTCAGTCATATTCATGCATTCATATCATATCTCAGTCTCAGTTGTTGTTTATTGATATATCATATTATTGTTGTCGGGCTAGTTTCAAGACATTGTGAGCCGGTGAGTGAGACTGGAGAGCTTGATGACTGAGTGAGGCCGATAGCCTGAGTGAGAGTGATATTATGGGATCGGGCTGCACGCCGCAGCATATTATATTGATTACACTTTTGGGATCGGGCTGCGCGCCGCAGCGATATAGAGCTTGGGCGGAAGGAGCCCCTCCGGAGTCTGCACACCCCCAGTGAGCGCAGTCAACTATATATATGTATATGGATCGGGTTGCACGCCGTAACGAGCCTTATGACTATATGTATATGCATCGGGTTGCACGTCACAACGAGCCTATGGCTATATGTATATGGATCGGGTTGCATGCCGCAACGAGCCTTGTGGCTATATATATAGATATAGATCGGGTTTCACGCCGCAATGAGTATTGTACAGTGTTGAGTGATTGAGTAAGCTGAGTATTGAGCACGGTAAGAGATAATGCGAGACAGTGAGGTTGAGTACTTTGAGAGTGTGAGTACATGAGTTCATCACAAAGAGGCATTGTATTTGACATGCCTACTTGATATACACGCATATGCATTTCCTTTTGCTACTAGGTTTTGGTGACATTCATGATTTTTACTTGTATCTTGACATGTAGGAATAGAGATGTACTTTCCTCATGCTATCTGAAAATGAAAAATTTTCCTGATGAAAAGTTTTAGGGAAAAAGTTACAGTTTTCAAACTTACTCATATATTTGACGATTTCGGTAAAGGATTTGGATTTTCACTGATATACTTCAAAAGCAGAACTGTTTTGGAAAACTATGACTGAGCATTTTATCTCTGAGCTACTTCTTTATTTACTTGCTTTACACTGTTATGAACTGCTATTGGTTATTGGTATTGGACCCGAACTATGTTCCAGCTCGTCACTGCTTTCAACCTAAGGTTAGGTTTGTTACTTATTGAGTACGTGGGGTCGGTTGTACTCATACTACACTTCCTGCACATTGCGTGCAAATTTCGGATGCCGATGTTGTTGTGCATTGCATGACCTGGATTCGAAGGTGTACCTGTGTCCCTGTTGTAGCTGCCTCTTGTTCATGGTAGCCTTAGATTGTAAAACTCTGTTTATGTACTTTTCAAACCGAAGATGTATTTACTCCATATCAGCTTTGTAAACTCTATTGTTAGAAGCTCATGATTTGTACTACCAGTCCTTGGGAAATGTATAAGATTCAGATAACTTCTTTGTTTAATTGTCTTATTAATATTATTGAACCAGAATAGTTATTTGTTGGCTTACCTAGCGGGTTGGGTTAGGTGCCATCATGACTAGTGGATTCTGGGTCGTGACACCAATGATGGATAAATACAGAGCTATAAGCTTATCCAGCTTATCTATCTCAGAACTAACATATGCATCATGACCTGCTGCTCGATAGGAGTCATATACATTGATACATTTATCCTTAAATGATACAACTGCCAAGATCCAATGAAGTTTCTCTTTCAGGTTAACTAGTATCAGAATATTATCGACTGTATGCCATGATACATTAGCTAGCAACCTGTAGCCCTTTATGTATTCGCATACAACATCTTCTTTCTTGGCTACACTTGCATCATTACTTCTATCAACATACTTGTCGAAAATTTCAGCAATCCGTGTCTTGAATATAGTCGATGGTGGTATATTTGTATGTGTTACTTTGGTCATGCTTGCCTTTCTTCCTCAAGTAGTATAATATGACATCAATATACTGTGGAAAAGTAAATACAAATAGTTTATCATGGTGTCCAAATAAATGTATATAGTTAAATACAAGTTACTCAATGTGAATACATAAAGGATATATCTTACTTCGTTGTTTCATAGTTTCCCGTCAAATGATAGAAGGTAAAATTAATTTTTGTTAGTGACTCGATGAACTCCAAAATTCAAAGAGTTAGGCAGTATGGACCTATGTTTCCCGTAATAGTCATCCTTCTCCTTTCTAAGAGAAGTTACAAAAAAATAGCATTAGTCATCATATTATACAAGGTAAACCATACAATATAAAACGAATAAAACTTACCTTTGATCATGTTTAGCAAGAAGATCATCATAAACCCATTTTTTAAATTTCTGAATGAGTAAAGTATCATGTGGCCCCGTGATAAAGTCATCTTCAAAAGGATGTTTTTTGTCAAAAATAGGAGTTAACTTCACTGAACTACCTGCAATTCATCAGAGTAAAAATAAGGACATCTAAATATAGTGAATACAATGATATAAATACAGTTTGACACAATTTAATTGGATAACAGAGAAAAATCAGATTTTATATATATATATATATATATATGTATGTATATTTGTATACAAGGTACAAACCAATTGAGCCGAAGTTTGTACCGTAGGGCGAACAATTCTATCGACTAGGAAGCCGATTCTTGTGCAAAGGTAACGATGTTGCATCTACAACTTTAACTGCATGATGTATCACAATTATTGTTTCAGGAATCTGACTTGGAAGGTCCTCGTCGGCCAACTCAAATTGAGACACATGTATTTCTCTAGGCTTTTGAGCGTCAAGAGGTAGAACATCAGATTGTACTCTATTTGGATCATCAGATAAGTCCTCGGCATTTTTAGTGGTATCACACTCGGTACCTCTGTATCAATATGTATTCCACAAGGATCATTAGATCTCAATCAGATTCCAGGTTAGGTATCACAACAGGGAAGTGTACTCCAATATTCTAAAACAAACAAAAAACATGAACACGTAAATCTTACTTGTATACTTCAATAAAAATAACAACTTGCAATTTTATAACTAATAATATACCTCAGATTCCGTAGTCCCTCCATTTCTAACATTACCACCGTCAAGAATCTCCTCTGTAGAGGCCTTTAATGTATCTTCACTTAAATTACTATGGGGAACTCGAACGTCAGGAATGTCAGCAGGAAGCTTATTTTTAACACCCTTAAGATAAAAAATAATGAAAATTTATTAATATATTATTTATTTGAATACAATATATGCAACAACAATGAATACACATCATGTAGATATATAATGAAACGTTGAAATATGTACATACAACAGAAAATGATCAGGATTATATAATAATATACAATATTTACTTTTGTCACGACCCAAAATCTAATAGTCGTGATGACACCTAACTCGACCCTCTAAGTAAGCCAACTAACAGTCAACATATTCCCAAGGAGATTAATGAGAAATAAATGATGAAATAACTGAACTTTTATACAACAACCCAAGGACTGTTAGTACAAATCATGAGCCACTAAAACTTAGGTTTACAAAACTGAAATGAAATAATTACAACATCTGTTTGGAATGTACATGAACAGAATTTGAATCTAATGCTATCAGGACAAGTGATAGCCATAACTGGAATGCGGGTACATCTTCAATGCCAACTCCCACCATAAATAATAACATCAACTCCAAAATCTACACGCAAGATGCAGAAGTGTAGTACGATTATAACCGTCCCCATGTACTCAATAAGTATTCTAACTAACCTTAGCGAGGTAAAAAAAGCAAGAACTATAAACGATACTCGTTATCACCTATACAGTTCATAAGTTCAACAAGTATAGAACATATATATGATCAAATAAGGAAATCTCATGTAACACCACCTTGGCGCTCATAATTCTTTGTTTCAAAGTATTCTGCTCAGTCAACAATCCATCATATAAGGAAGATATGCAAATAAATCAGGTAAACAGTTAAGGAAATTGCAAGTAAGTTGAAATGCAATAACTAGATATCAGTCCGTTGCGGCGCGCAATCCGATCCAAATAACAATAAGCCAATAAGGCATGTTGCGGCGTGCAACCCGATCCAATAACTGCAACCAACTCTCCCAAAGCTCACATCAACCAGAAACCTATCGGTTTCTCACAATCCGCATGTACACCATCAAGAGCAAAAGATGAGAGGGTAACCTTAAGGGGATGTATCTTTATCCACGTGCAAGCACGACCAATTCAACGTGCTACCATCCTGGAGTGGTCACAAGCTCAATATCATAATTCTTCCGATGTGGTCATAGACTCAGTGTGATGGATCCGCCCTCGGTGGTCACATGCTATACCACAATCTGCCCGACATGGTCACAGGCATATAAACACAATCCGCCCAGCGTGGTCACAAGCATATCAACACAATCTGCTCGACGTGGTCACATGCATATCAAAATAATCCGCCCAGTGTGGTCAAAAGCATAACAATACAATCCTCTCGCCACGGTCACATGCATAACAATACAATCTGTCTGTCATAGGCATAACAACACAATCCGCCTAGCGTGGTCACATGCATCCAGTCCAAATCATATCACACAGAAGCAGGTATACAAGAACATATGGATATGATGAATAATTATCAGATTTCATACTTTTGGACTGGTATAATAATATCCTAAAGTGTAGGCATGTGCAAAGTGTACTATCATAGCTATAATCGGTAATTTTATCACAAAAAAGCAATTACCAAGTTTATCCTTGGAATCAGCCTCTTCGTAATCCCAATCATGGCTCAAATAATTCACAACAATGATACAAATATGAGAAATATTATAGCTTAATGTCACGACCCGAGTTCGCCCTCCGTAAACATGTCGTGACGGCACCTAGTCTCTACGACTAGGTAAGCCTAACAATTTGCGGAAAGGAAATAAAATGCGGACAAACTAATAAAACTGAAGATAAACAATATAGAAGCGTTTAAGATACCGCTCGGCATAAACCAATACAATATCTCAAACCCGAAAACTCACGAATCACAAGCTATGGATACTAAATAGTGTTCCAACTCCGGAATGACCAAATCAAAGAAATACAGAAAGGCTATAACTACAAGAGATAATGGAGAGGGACTCCTCGGTCTGCGGACGCGGCAGATATACCTTGAAGTCTTTGAAGAATCGCCTCGCCTCAAGGATAGTAGGGCCGAGTCGAAGAACCTGGATCTGCACACGAAAAACATGTGCAGGAAAGGGCATGAGTACACCACGGCGGTACCCAGTAAGTGCCAAGCCTAACCTCGATCGAGTAGTGATGAGGAAGGTCAGGGCCTTACCGGTCATATACTTATACATAAGGAAAACGAAACAGTATGAAGTAACACAGTATAATAATAAGAATAACAACAATTACAACAGAGAGAGAGAGAGCATCACAGAAAGAATACAACTTAACACAGAGATAGCAACTGGGGATCTACCAGGATACCGTCCTGTAGTCCCCAAATAAAAATATCTAGTAGATCTCCCGGGTGTCGTCCCGTAGTCCAACTCATAGTGCGCGGGAATCTACCGGAATTCTGATCCGTAGTCCTAAATGTAAATACCCAGTACTGGGGGAATCTACCGGGGGAAGTCCCGTAGTTCCATATAACATTGCAGGGGGATCTATCGGAATATCAATCCGTAGTCCCAAATAAACAGGCAAGGGGGATCTACCGGGAAATCGCCCGTAGTCCCAAAGTAAACACACAGCGACAACACGAAGAATATTCAATTCAATCCAATTTCATACCAAGGTAAACAAGTATTACTAACGTAGCATGCTGCACAGAATTAAGACAAAACAGTTTGAGCAAGTAAAACAATTGAATTATTTAGACATGCTTTCCTAAGCTAACAGTAGGCTTAAATTTCAAGTAGTGTAAACAGGGAAGAAATACACAATTATAGTTACTTAATGAAAACCGGATTTTCAATAATTAGCACATGTACGCACTCGTCACCTCACATACAAGGCATTTCATATATCAACAATACCAAATCCTAAGGGGAGCTCCTCCACACAAGGTTAGGCAAGCCATTTACCTCGAACCAGCTCAATCAACTCGATACCACGTTTTTGCCACGAGTACCCGACTCCAAATGGACCAAATCTATTCAAAGTAATTCCATAATGTAAATATAACTTCAAGTAACTAATTCAACTAATTAATTCGATGCTAATACGCGAAATAAGAAAAATCGCCCAAAAAGCCTCCCCAGGCCCACGTCTTGGAATCGGGTAAAGTTTAAAAATTCAGAATCCTCACACTCTCACGAGTTCATACATACCAAAATTATTTCAATCTGACATCAACATCTTGATCAAAACCCCAAAATTAGGCCTAAGGACTTTTCCAAATTTTCTCCAAATTTCCACCCCAAATTCGAATTTAAAGGATGGAATTAAGCATAGATTCGTGGAAATTAATCAAAACCAAGTAAAAATTACTTACCCAAAACACCCAGGTGAAAATCTCTCCAAAAATCGCCAATCCCCGAGCTCCCAAGTCAATTTCCAAGGTTTTGAGTTCTAACCCTCGATTCTGCCCTTTTTCTGACCAGCGAATCCGCTTCTGCGGCCATGGGACAGCACCTGCGGTCCCGCTTCTGGGACAAACGAACCGCACCTGCGACTTTTCATTAAAGTCCAGCTTCCGCACCTGCGACCTTTTGTCCGCAGATGCAGTGCCGCTTCTGCGGTAACTGGGCCGCATCTGTGACCAACCCCTAATCGCCTTCGACCGCACCTACGGTCCTCCAACCGCTTCTGCGGTGCCGCACCTGCGGTCGCATACATGCAGATGTGGTTATGACCGGTTCAACCAACTTCAGATTTCTCCTAAGTCCAATTCAACTTCCGTTAAGCACCCAAAACTCACCCGAGGCCCCCGGGACCTCAATAAAACATGCCAACCAGTCCTAAAACATCATACGAACTTATTCCAACCCTTGAATCACCTCAAACAACCCTAAAACAACAAATCACTCTCCAATCCAAGCCTAAGGATTTCCAAAACTTCAAATTTCTGCTTTCGATCAAAAAGCCTATCAAACCTATTCGAATTATCTGAAATTTTGCACACACATCCCAGATGACACAACAGACCTAATCCAACTTCCGGAATTCCATTCCGACCCCCATATGAAAATCTCACTATTGAACCGAAAACTTCAAAAATTCAACTTTCGGCATTTCAAGCCTAATAAAGCTACGGACCTCCAAAACACAATCTAAACATGCCCCTAAGCCTGAAATCACCCAACGGAGCTAACAGAACCAACAGAATTCCATTCCGAGGCCGTCTTCACACTGCTCCGACTACGGTCCAAATTCTAAAGCTTAAACTCTCATTTAGAGACTAAGTGTCCCAAAACGATCCGAAACTCCAAACGGATCCTCCCGGCAACTCACAATAGCAGAAATAAGTACGGGGAAAGTAGTTAATAGGAGATCGGGGCGTTAATTTTCAAAACGACCGGCCGGGTCGTTACATCTTCCCCCTCTTAAAACATTCGTTCGTCCTCGAACGAGCATAAAGACATACCTGAAGTAGTGAAAAGATGAGGGTAACGGCTGCGAATATCCTGCTCGGTCTCCCAAGTCGCCTCCTCGACCGGCTGACCCCGCCAGTGAACCTTCACTGATGCAATGTTCTTTGACCTCAGCTTCCGAACCTGCCTGTCCAATATCGCCACTGGCTCCTTAATGTAAGATAGATCCTTGTCCAACTGGAATGAACTGAAATCCAACACGTGCGACGGATCACGGTGATACCTCCGGAGCATCGAAACATGAAATATCGGATGAACTCCTGCCAAGCTGGGAGGTAAGGAAAGCTCATAGGCAACTTCCCCAACACGTCGCAATATCTCAAAAGGACCAATAAACCTCGGACTCAGTTTCCCCTTCTTCCCAAATCTCATAACACTCTTCATAGGCGAAACTCGAAGCAAGATCCTCTCTCCAACCATGTAGGAAACATCACGAACCTTTCGGTCCGCATAACTCTTCTGTCTGGACTGGGCTGTACGGAGTCTATCTTGAATAACCTTAACCTTCTCCAAAGCATCCTGTACCAAGTTTGTGTCCAACAATCTAGCCTCGCCCGACTCGAACACCGGGGATATACACCGCCTACCATACAAGGCCTCGTACAATGCCATCTGAATGCTTGACTGATAGCTGTTGTTGTAAGCAAACTCAGCCAGTGGCAAGAACTGATCCCAAGAACCTCCAAACTCCATCACACAGGCACAGAGCATATCCTCAAGAATCTGAATAGTGCGCTCGGACTGACCGTCCATCGGGGGTGAAATGCTATGCTCAACTCTACCTGAGTGCCCAACTCATGCTATACGGCCCTCCAGAACCGTGATATGAACTGAGTACCTCTATCTGAAATAATGGAAACCAGAATACCATGCAGACGGACAATCTCCCGGATGTAAATCTCCGCCAACCGCTCCGAAGAATAGGTGGTACACATAGGAATGAAGTGCGTGGACTTGGTCAGCCGATCCACAATCACCCAAATGGCATCAAACTTCCTCAAAGTCCGTGGGAGCCCAACTACGAAGTCCATGGTGATCCGCTCCCACTTCTACTCCGGAATCTCTATCTGCTGAAGCAACCCACCCAGCCTCTGGTGCTCATACTCTACCTCCTGACAATTGAGACACCGAGCCACAAACCCAACTATATCTTTCTTCATCCGCCTCCACTAATAGTGCTATCTCAAATCCTGGTACATCTTCGCGGCACCTGGATGGATGGAATATCGCGAACTATGGGCCTCCTCTAGAATCAACTCCCGAAGCCCATCAACATTGGGTACACAAATCCGACCCTACATCCTCAATACCCCGTTATCACTAATGGTAACATCTCTGGCATCACCTCGCAGAACCTTGTCCTTGAGGACAAGCAAATGAGGGTCATCATACTGACGCTCCCGGATACGATCAAACAAGGAAGACCGAGAAACCACATAAGCAAGGACCCGATTGGGCTCCGAAAGATCTAATCTCCCAAACTGGATGGCTAGGGCCTGAACATCCATTGCTATGGGCCTCTCCGCTGCTGGTAGATAAGCAGAACTCCCCAATCTCTCGGCGCGGCGACTCAAAGCATCGGCCACCACATTGGCCTTGCCCGGGTGATACAAGATAGTGATGTCATAGTCTTTCAGCAGCTTTAACCACCTCCTCTGTTGCAAATTAAGGTCCTTCTGCTTGAACAAATGCTGCAAACTCCGGTGATCAGTATAAATCTCATAAGGCACACCGTACAAATAATGAAGCCAGATCTTCAAGCCGTGAACAATAGCAGCTAGCTCAAGATCATGGACAGGATAATTCATCTCATGCACTTTCAACTGTCTGGACGCATAGGCAATCACCCTACCGTCCTGCATTAATACCGCTCTAAGGAATATCCTCGAGGCATCAGAATAGACTGTATTTGACCCCGAACCGGTAGGCAATATCAAAATTGGAGATGTGGTCAAAGCTGTCTTGAGCTTCTGAAAGCTCTCCTAACACCCTTCCGTCCACTGCAACTGAGCACCCTTCTGGGTCAGCCTGGTCATAGGTGCTGCAATGGATGAAATCCCTCAACAAATCAATGGTAATAACCCGCCAAGCCAAGAAAACTACGGATCTCTGTAGCTGAGGATGGTCTGGGCCAACTCTGCACTGCTTTCACTTTCTTCGGATCCACCTTTATCCCCTAACTAGATACCACGTGACTCAAGAATGCCACAGAATCCAACCAAAACTCACATTTCAAGAACTTAGCATATAACTTCTTTTCTCTCAAAGTCTAAAGCACTGTCCTCAGGTGCGGCTCATGATCTTCCCAACTCCGGGAGTAAACCAGAATGTCATCAATAAAGACAATAACGAATGAGTCAAGATATGGCTGGAACACACTGTGCATCAAATGCATGAAGGCTGCTGGGGCATTAGTCATCCCAAAATGACATAACAAGGAACTCGTAATGACCATACCGAGTCCTGAAGGCAGTCTTCCGGATATCTGGCTCCCGAATCTTCAACTGATGGAAGCCTGAATGCAAGTCAATCTTAGAAAACGGATGAGCACCCTGTAACTGATCAAACATGTCATCAATACGAGGCAAAAGATAACGGTTCTTCACTATAACCTTGTTCAACTGGTGATAATCAATGCACATACGCATAGAACCATCCTTTTTCTTCACAAACAAGACAGGAGCACCCCAAGGTGATACACTGGGCTGAATAAAACCCTTATCAAGCAATTCCTGTAACTGCACCTTTAATGCTTCAACTCAGGAGGAGCCATACGGTACGCAAGAATAGAAGTGGGCTGAGTGCCCAGCAACAGATCAATGCCAAAATCAATATCTCTATCGGGCGGCATGCCTGAAAGTCGGCTGGAAACACATCAGAGAAATCCCGTACTACTAGGACTGAATCAACTGTAGGGGTATCAATACTGACATCTCTCGCATAAGCTAGATACGGGTCACACCCCTTCTCAACCATGCGCTAAGCCTTAAGTAATGAAATAACTCTAGTGGAACTATGATCTAAGGTATCCCTTCACTCTACTCGCGGTATACCTGGCGTAGCCAGCGTCACGGTTTTCGCATGACTATCAAGAATTGCATAATGGGGCGACAACCAGTCCATGCCCAAGATAACATCAAAGTCTACCATGCTGAGCAATAATAAATCGGCTCTGGTCTCAAAACCACTAAGAGCAATCAAACATGACCGATAAACGCAGTCCACAACAAGAGAATCCCCAACAGGAGTAGAAACATAAACAGGAGAACTCAAAGAATCCCGAGATACGCCCAAATGCGGGGCAAAATAAAAGGACATATAAGAATAAGTGCAGCCTGGATCGAATAAAACCGATGCATCTCTATGACAGACCAGAATAATACCTGTGATGACAGAATCGGAGGCGATAACCTCAGTACGGGCAGGAAGGGCATAATATCTGGCCTGGCCTCCCCCTCTAGGGCGACCTCTACCTCCCCGACTTCCACCTCTAGCTGGCTAAGCATGTGGGGTAGCAACTGGTGCAATGATCATAGCCTGAGAACTCTGCGGAGCGCGCTGTGGTAGAGAAGTCTGTAAAGGTGCACCCCTCCCAAGTCTAGGGAAATCCCTCACCATATGGCGTGTGTCACCATACTCAAAACAAGCTTTGGGAGGACGTGGTGGCTGTGACTGGCTCGGGCCAAGTCTGCTGGAGTGACCACTGAAAGCACCCCGTGCAGGAGGCGCACTAGATACTGGAGGTGCATAATAAAGCTCCAGAGGTCTAGGAGGAGCTGGAATACCACTGGCTGCTGGAAGAGCTGAGTGAATGGGGCGATTCGTATAAACCCTACCATGACGTGCTGCAGTTGGGGCACGGGCACTAGAATAATGGCCCGACTCTCGGGACCTCTTGGCCTCCGTATCATCTCTGTCCCGAGCATGCATACCCTCTACTCTTCAAGCAATGCTCACCACCTGCTGATAAGAAATATCCATCTCTAACTCCCAAGCCATACTAGACCTGATGCTAGGAATGAGCCCCTCAATAAACTGACGAACCTTCTCACGAACAGTAGAAACCAAAGCTGGTACATGTCTAGCCAAGTCAGTGAAACGGACAGCATACTCCGAGACAGTCATAGTACCCTGGCGCAAATGCTCAAACTCTCTGCGCCATGCGTCCCTGAGGCTATGAGTAACATACTCTCTCAGGAACATATCTGAAAACTGAGTCCAAGTCAGGGAAGCTGCCTCGTCTAGACTGCCTAACTCATAAGCACGCCACCACTGATAGGAGGCTCCTCGAAGCTGGAAGGTAATGAAGGAAACCTCGCTTGATCCTGATATACCCATGGTACGGAGGATACGGTAGCACTCCTATAGAAATCCCAGAGCATCATCTGATGCTAGTCCACTGAATGTAGGAGGCTGATACTTCTTGAACCTCTCAAGCCTCTTCTGCTCCTCCTCTGAAGCTACGGCCTTCTCCTCGGGCTGAACTGGGGCTACAGGCTGTGCCGGTATAATCTTGGGGACCTGCTCAACATGCACTCGCTGCTCAGGAGTGCGGGCGGCGGGAGTTTGTGCTCCTCCCCCGGCCTGGGATGTGGCTGCAGCAAGGGGAAACACCCTGCCTGAGCTAGAGTGGTGTACATACTCATATACTGCGCAAGAGTCTCTTGGAGAGCTGGAGTAGTAGTAGCAGTAGGCGTATCAGGCGCCTGGGCTCCAGCTGGAACTGCTGGTGGCTCCTCGGTAGCAGCTCGCACGGGTGCTCTGGCTGCACCTCATGCGCGTCCTCGACCTCTACCTCGGCCCCGTCCTCTAACGGCTCTCGCAGGGGGCGCGGGTGTCTGGTCACCTACAGTAGCACGTGTCCTCACCATCCGTGAGAGAATAGAAGATAGAAGTTTAGAATTTCGATACCAAAAATCTCGCACGACAAGGAATTCAAATGAAGTGGAATTTTCTTAACAGTTACATAGCCTTTCGTGGATAAGCACAGACGTCTCCGTACCGATCCGCGGGACTCTAATAAACTGGTTTGTGATTCATGACTCCTGTGAACCTAGAGCTCTGATACAAACTTGTCACGACCCAAGTTCGCCCTCAGGGTGGCCTCATTTCGCCTTACCAACCCCAGGGAATCCCCGAATACAGGCCTAGATCGTTTGTACAGACAGACTTTTTGGAGGCTAAGATCCAAAGTCGAGAGGGATTTAGCGGACTGACTTGACAGGACCTTTTCTCGAAAAAAAATTCTTGCAACTACAAAAACCACAACACAAACACTCCTTTTCCATTCATTCTATCTATTCAACAACTCTCGTCTGTTACACTTCTTCCTAGCTGCTTGGCCTGTAGTAGGTATCTGGTATACCGCTTTAGGTATCAGCACTATGGCTTTCAACCTAAATGGTTTTAATTTCAACCAATCTGTAGTTGACAGTCAAGGAGGACTCCGACCAAACTTCCCTTAGCTACTTTGAAACAACACATTTCACACTTAACTAAAAGGGCTTAACGATGCCATAGTCTGTACACACCTGACTTATCCCTTGTTCAGGATTGGTTATTTTCTCATACCGAAACGAAATTAGTTTCTCTAATTCCTACCAGAGCATGAACATGTCGTGACGGCACCTAGTCTCTACGACTAGGTAAGCCTAACAATTTGCAGAAAGGAAACAAAATGCGGACAAACTAATAAAACTGAAGATAAACAATATAGAAGCGTTAAAAATACCGCCCGGACATAAACCAATACAATATCTCAAAAACTGAACATCTCCCAAAACCCGGAAACTCACGAATCACAAGCTATGGATACTACATAGTGTTCCAACTCCGGAATGTCTAAATCAAAGAAATACATAAGGGCTATAACTATAAGAGAGAATGGAGAGGGACTCCTCGGTCTGCGGACGCGGCAGATATACCTTGAAGTCTCTGAAGGATCGCCTCGCCTTAAGGATAGTAAGGCCGAGTCGAAGAACAAGGATCTGCACATGGAAAACATGTGCAGGAAAGGGCATGAGTACACCACAGCGGTAGCCAGTAGTGCCAAGCCTAACCACGGTCGAGTAGTGATGAGGAACGTTAGGGCCTTACCGGTCATATACATATACATAAGGAAAATGAAATAGTATGAAGTAACACAGTATAATAGTAAGAATAACAACAATTACAACAGAGAGAGAGCATCACAGAAAGAATACAGCTCAACACAGAGATAGAAACCGGGGATCTACCAGGATACCGTCCTGTAGTCCCTAAATAAAAATATCCAGTGGATCTCCCGGGTGTCATCCCGTAGTCCAACTCATAGTGCGCGGGAATATACCGGAATCTCGATCCGTAATCCCAAATGTAAATGCCCAGTACTGGGGGAATCTACCGGGTGCAGTCCCGTAGTTCCATATAACTGTGCAGGGGGATCTACCGGAATATCAATCCGTAGTCCCAAATAAACAGGCAAGGGGGATCTACCGGGAAATCGCCCGTAGTCCCAAAGCAAAAAAAAAAAAACACAGCAACAACACGAAGAATATTCAATTCAATCTAATTTCATACCAAGGTAAACAGGTATTTCTAACCTAGCATGCTGCACAGAATTCAGACAAAGCAGTTTGAGCAAGTAAAACAATTGAATCATTTAGACATGCTTTCCTAAGCTAACAGTAGGCTTAAATTTCAAGTGGTGTAAACAGGGAAGAAATACACAATTATAGTTACTTAATGAAAATTGGATTTTCAACAATTAGCACATGTACGCACTCGTCATCTCACGTACAAGGCATTTCATATATCAATACCGAATCCTAAGGGGAGTTCCCCCACACAAGGTTAGGCAAGCCACTTAACTCGAACCAGCTCAATCAACTCGATACCACGTTCTTGCCACGAGTACCTGACTCCAAATGGCCCAAATCTATTCAAAGTAATTGCATAATGTAAATATAACTTCAAGTAACTAACTCAACTAATTAATTCGATGCTAATACGCGAAATTAGAAAAATCACCCAAAAAGCATCCCCGGGCCCACGTCTCGGAATTTAAAAATTCAGAATCCTCACACTCTCATGAGTTCATACATACCAATATTATTCCAATCTGACATCAAAATCTTGATCAAAACCCCAAAATTAGGCCTAAGGATTTTTCCAAATTTTCTCAAAATNAAAACACCTCATACAAACTTATTCCAACCCTCGAATCACATCAAACAACGCTAAAACCACAAATCACTCTCCAATCCAAGCCTAAGGATTTCCAAAACTTCAAATTTCCACTTTCGATCAAAAAGCCTATCAAACCTCGTCCGAATTACCTGAAATTTTGCACACACGTTCCAAATGATACAACGGACCTACTCCAACTTCCGGAATTCCATTCCAACCCCGATATCAAAATCTCAATATTGAACCGGAAACTTCAAAAATTCAACTTTCGGCATTTCAAGCCTAATCAAGCTACAGACCTCCAAAACATAGTCCGAACACGCCCCTAAGCCCGAAATCACCCAACGGAGCTAACGGAAACAACGGAATTCCATTCCGAGGCCGTCTTTACACTGCTCTGACTACAGTCCAAATTCTAAAGCTTAAACTTTTATTTAGGGACTAAGTGTCCCAAAACACTCCGAAACTCCAAACGGATCCTCCCGACAACTAACAATATCAGAAACGACCGGCCGGGTCGTTACGTCCTCCCCCTCTTAAAACATTTTTTCGTCCTCAAACGAGCATAGAGACATACCTGAAGTAGTGAAAAGATGAGGGTATGGATGCACATATCCTGCTCTGTCTCCCAAGTTGCCTTCTCGACCGGCTGACCCCGCCACTGAACCTTCACTGATGCAATGTTCTTTAACCTCAGCTTCCGAACCTGCCTGTCCAATATCGCCACTGGCTCCTCAATGTAAGATCGATCTTTGTCCAACTGGACCGAACTGAAATCCAACACGTGCAACGGATCACCGTGATACCTCCGGAGCATCGAAACATGAAATATCGGATGAACTCCTGCCAAGCTGGGAGGTAAGGCAAGCTCATAAGCAACTACCCCAACACGCCGCAATATCTCAAAAGGACCAATAAACCTCGGACTCAATTTTCCCTTCTTCCCGAATCTTATTACGCCCTTCATAGGCGAAACGCGAAGCAAGACCCGCTCTCCAACCATGTAGGAAAAATCACGAACCTTCCGGTCCGCATAACTCTTCTGTCTGGATTGGGCTATACAGTGTGTATCCTGAATCACCTTAACCTTCTCCAAAGCATCCTGTACCAAGTCTGTGCCCAATAATCTAGCCTCGCCCGGCTCGAACCTACCCATTAGGGATCTACACCGCCTACCATACAAGGCCTCATACGGTGCCATCTGAATGCTTGACTGATAGCTGTTGTTGTAAGCAAACTCAGCCAGTGGCAAGAATGGATCCCAAGAACCTCCAAACTCCATCACACACGCACGGAGCATATCCTCAAGAATCTGAATAGTGCGCTCGGACTGACCGTCCGTCTGGGGGGGAAATTTTGTGCTCAACTCTACCCGAGTGCCCAACTCATGTTGTACGGCCCTCCAGAACCGTGATGTGAACTGAGTACCTCTATCTGAAATAATGGAAACTGGAATACCATGCAGACAGACAATCTCCCGAATGTAAATCTCCGCCAACCGCTCCGAAGAATAGGCGGTACACATAGGAATGAAGTGCGCGGACTTGGTCAGCCGATCCACAATCACCCAAATGGCATCGAACTTCCTCAAAGTCCGTGGGAGCCCAACTACGAATTCCATGGTGATCCGCTCCCACTTCCACCCCGAAATCTCTATCTGCTGAAGCAACCCACCCAGCCTCTAGTGCTCATACTTTACCTGTTGACAATTGAGGTACCGAGCCACAAACCCAACTATATCTTTCTTCATCCGCCTCCACCAATAGTGCTGTCTCAAATCCTGGTACATTTTCGCGGCACCCGGATGGAAGGAATACCGCGAACTATGGGCCTCCTCTAGAATCAACTCCCGAATCCCATCAACATTGGGTACACAAATCCGACCCTGCATCCTCAATACCCCGTCATCACAAATGGTAATATCTCCGGCATCACCTCGTATGTTACGCCACGCAATATTACGTCAATATTACATCACGCAGTATTACATTACTATGATATTACGCTTCGCAGTAATAAGTTACGACAGTGTTGCACCCTGCAGTATTTTACGTTAAATTTGTCGTACGGTAATAGACATCAGTCCAAGGAAAAGATTATTTGACGATTAAAAGGATTATGCTATTTCACAAGTGATTAGTAAATTCATGAAGGTGAAAGAGGGAGCAAGTCTAAGAAAACGAATTTTGTCAAAGTTTCGCATTTTGGTATAAAATACGGCCCGAGCTAAAATACCCGGCATTTATGGACTAGTGTCATACAAGGCACTACATGGCCATGATAGTAAGGTATACAAGGTATGTTAAAAGAAAGTAGCATTTAATTATGTTGAGATAATTTTTAAATTATGCAGGTAATAGATTAATTACCGGGTAACAAAATATTACCCGATTAACTAATAAGTGGATAAAATTTAATATTCCACCTCACCCCACGTGGCAAGAAGCCACAAAAATTGGAATGACTAATGTAATCACATTTGCCAGATGGCTAATGTAATAGCCAAGATCATGACTTAAGTCTTGAATAAGATTTATCCATGACATTTTGAAGAGGTTCCTTGAAAAGGCTTCAAATTCCATAATCTGTCCTTGGCATTTAAAGCCAAGGACGTTGAAAGCAGAAGCTTTCCATTTCAAACAATAATTTCCAATTTTGCCTTTAGTTCCATTTAGGATCTTTAGCTTCATTTGATTGATTTGGTTTTCAAGACAAAAAACGTTGGGCAGAAGTCATTCTCGTCAACACTCTTAGACAAAAAAAATCTTATTTGAAATTTCAAAAGCAACAACAATTTACATTTGTATTATGTATTGAACCAAAAACGTGAAAACAAACAATAGCAAGAACATTTTCTTGCTTGGTTCATACACTGTAACGCCAAGAGCAGAAGCTTAATTCCGTACAAATTTTGCGGTTCTAAAAGAGTACGATGCTATCCTCGCCAAGAATATTATACGGATTTTTCCCTACTCCAGGTATGTTAAGGCTATCCTTCTTTCTTTTGGCATGGTCCAAATTATACTGAAGAAACGAGCAAATACATAGTTTCTATAAATTACTCTATTCATAGAAATAGTAGGGGTGTTTATATTCGTGATTCCCCATGAGAATTATTATTATCTTCTGTTCATGGGTCTCAAAATAATACGCGGTTAGAAAAGTTTATCCGGAAGGAATATCGAGATTATTATGTAGTTTTCATGCATTTCACTCATTTATACATGTGCATTGACCCATGACCAGATGGCTTTATATACGCGTATATATGTAAATATATGTATATGGGATATGGGAAAAGGTTACGGCGTTATATACGCACCACCACCTGATCAGCTGGTTATGTTGATGATGTTGCCCACAGTGGCGTAAATATGATTCAAACGGCGTTATATACGCGTATATATGTATGTATATATATGTATATGGGATATGTGAAAGGTTATGGCGTTATATACACACCACCACCTGATCAGCTGGTATACGATGATGATTTTGCCCTCAGTGGCCAATATGATATGATGGGATGCTCTCAGAGGCTGATGATGTTATGAAACATGTACCTATGCACGACATGACATTTATACGCATATGCATGATGCTAAAAGTAATTAATGATTTACAAAGTTATCCAAACTTACAGGTTGAGTCATGTACTCTATATTTCTTTCATGTTTCTTATGTACTTATTTATGTGCCTTACATACTCGGTACATTATTCGTACTAACGACCCTTTTGCCTGGGGACACTGCGTTTCATGCCCGCAGGTCCCGATAGACAGGTCGAGAGACCTCCAAGTAGGCTATCAGCTCAGCGGAAGATGTTGATGCGCTCCATTTGCTTTGGAGTTGCTCGTTTGGTTAGTATGATTTAGACGTGTATTGTTTGGTATGACGGGACTCTGTCCCGACCTTTATGACATTTATGTACTCTTAGAGGCTTGTAGACATATGTCGTGTATATAAAAGATTGTATGGCCTGGTCGGCCTATGTTTTGAGTTTATAAAGGATCATGTTGGCCAATTAGGCCCGTATGTCATGTGTATATAATGATGTAATAAGAAAGATACGTTACGTTGGTACTCGGTTGAGTAAGGTACCGGTTGCTCGTCGCGGCCCATCGGTTTGGGTCGTGACAAAAGTCGTATCAGAGCAGTTTTGTCCTAGGGAGTCTACAGGCCGTGTCTAGTAGAGTCTTGTTTATGGGTGTGTCGTGCACCACACTTATAAGTAGGAGGCTATCAGGCATTTAAGACTGTCACTCTTTCTTCTTACTCTAGATCGTGTGGTAGAGCCCACTTATAAGAATTCAAGTCCCGAGCTTCTATTTTTATTTGTAATGAGACGATGCCTATGTTCAGAAAGATGATCGATAAGAGATATAGCTGTGGAAGTGTTGAATTAGAGGAACTTGACTTTGTATCATGCCTATGATAAGTAAATATGAGGTCTTCAGCAGATGATGTGCGTACTGAAAGGTGTAAGCCTCTTGATAAGGAGCCTTAAGGCAAGAATGCATATCCACCTTTATGGTAAAAGACAATGAGAGATTAAGAAGATAAATACAAGTTTCAACAAGCAAAAGAAGCAAGATGGAGAAGGGTACGAGGCACCCAGTTAATGAAGGTTAACAACGTTTGTAATTGAGGCAGAGGAAAACAAGCTTTCTAAGTTATATTCAACAGTAACAGACGTATGTAAAATTGGCCATAACCATCTCAGTTATGCCCTATGGGGGTTAACAGGTGTAGTTTAAGAAAAGGACGGAACACCAGAACCTGGCTGGGGTTAGAGTAAACCAAAATGGTGAGTGGATTGTTTGTGTTAGTTGACATTTCCGAAGGACATTGCAAGTGTGCTAGTAGATCTCCTCGTAAGACACCTAGATGGTGCACCCTAAAATATTAAAGCTAGATATGACCACTTGAAGCCTTGAAGGAATAAATATTTCTTTAGTGTGGCTCCCGCCCCCAGTAAAGAAAGAATGATAGGCAATTGAAAGAGCCAGTGAATGAGGCAAAAGGGAGCTAAAAGCGAAAAAATGTCGTATTGAAGTTTTCACAAGAAAAAGGATATGCAGAAATATTAGCAGAATAATGAGAAGAGAGATAAGGAAGCATTATGAATAAGGTGTGATACATGGATAAAAACGGTTGAGTGTTACAGAATCAATAGTCAAATGAAGGAAGAGACGAAAGGTGATGGGCCTCAAGACAACGAAAGAGTATAGGCCATAAGGTTATATCCTCATCTCGAGAAATAAGTTCGTGACTCCAACGCAACTACCAGAGGGGAGAGTTAATCCCTAGAGTAATAGAAATCAGTATGGACTGGTGAACAAGATAAACTAAATATGAATTAGGGACTGAATGATTGGAAAGTACTCGACATCGTAGGAATTTCAGATTTCGTTCCGGCGGTAATAAAACGGACCACAGAAGAAGATTCACGATGAATTCAGAGAATAGTCATTCAGGGAGACGCTTCCCTAAAGCAAGCAATATGAGCAAAGTTAAGCTTAAGAAATTGTATGTGTCAGTTACGCTAAGTGTCACCCTCGCGAGTAAGGGAATTTGTCATCCTTGGTATAGAAGAATTGCCGCAAGGCGAGTAAGGATCATTGGTGTTGAGAAACGATGCCAAAGATGAAGAGGTAAAACATCTATAGGTAGATCCTCGTGGATTCAACTTTTAGTACACCTCCAAAAGGGGGAATATGGAGTAATGTGGCATAAAGTTAGAATTAAGTGGTTCTAGTGACTATGGAATGGTAAAGGAATAATGCGATAAATGAAAGAGGAATGAGATGGCACTTATACAAATCTTACAGATACGCTACGATTCAAGAATATTGTGCAAGCACAACGCCAAGAAGAGGAAGTAAAGGTTCCTGCCCGAGCTGTTATTAATAAATAAGGAGCTAGTGCGAGACGTAAGTTAGAACAAAGTAAATAACCCAAGAAAGATTACGAGGAATATTGATATGAGAATGGGCCAACGAGTAGTTAGTAATTGGTCAGGAAGATCTCAGTTATGGCTAAACAGGAGGTGACAGACAAGTCATCAGATCGTATAAGATAAACATAGTAGAACCCAACATGGAGAATTCAGCCTC
>NW_017672266.1:33938-55786 GCF_001879085.1 Nicotiana attenuata | reverse complement strand
CAAAGGACTTCAGTAAAACCTATAGAGTTACTACAAAGTATCGAGCAAAGGACTTCAGTATACCTATAGAGGCCCAGAGAGGCATCCTATTAAGACCTTGTATAATCAAAGTAAGGCCTACAGATTGACTAAAAGATAAAGGAAAAAGGAAAGATGAATCGCATAAGTGCACCTACAAAGCCAGGGTCATACAAGCTGCATGACAGGAGGTAACAAAAGTTGCAAGATTAGGAAGATTTCGACCACAGGTCATGATATGAGAGAAAAGACTAAAGGGGGGAATACCCTAGACTTTAGATTTATTCACAGAGCAACTGCTTAAATGGAAAGAAGAGTATTAAGGTATTCACAAGAGCTATAAGTTACGAAAATGATAAGAGCATCAGTGAACATTCGAGGACGAATGTTCCAAAGGGGGGAATGATGTTACGCCCCACAATATTACGTCAATATTACGTCCCGCAGTATTACATTACTATTATATTACGCTTCGCAGTAATAAGTTACGACAGTGTTGCGCCATGCAGTATTTTACGTTAAATTTGTCGTAAGGTAATTGACATCAGTCCAAGGAAAAGATTATTTGAGGATTAAAAGGATTATGCTATTTCACAAGTGATTAGTAAATTCATGAAGGTGAAAGCGGGAGAAAGTCTAAGAAAACGAATTTTGTCGAAGTTTGGCATTTTGGGATAAAATACGGCCAGAGCTAAAATACCCGACATGTATGGACTAGTGCCATACAAGATACTATATGGCCATGATAGTAAGATATACAAGGTATGTTAAAAGAAAGTAGTGTTTAATTAAGTTGAGATAATTATTAAATTATGCGGGTAATAGATTAATTACCGGATAACGAAACATTACCCGGTTAACTAATAAGTGAATAAAATTTAATATTCCACCTCACCCCACGTGGCACGAAGCCACAAAAATTGGAATGACTAATGTAATCACATTTGCCAGATGGCTAATGTAATAGCCAAGATCATGACTTAAGTCTTGAATAAGACTTATCCATGACATTTTGAAGAAGTTCCTTGAAAAGGCTTCAAATTCCATAATCTGTCCTTGGCATTTAAAGCCAAGGACGTTGAAAGCAGAAGCTTTCCATTTCAAACAATAATTTCCAATTTTGCCTTTAGTTCCATTTAGGATCTTTAGCTTCATTTGATTGATTTGGTTTTCAAGACAAAAAACGTTGGGCAGAAGTCATTCTCGTCAACACTCTTAGCCAAAAAAAATCTCAATTGAAATTTCAAAAGCAACAACAATTTACATTTGTATTATGTATTGAACCAAAAACGTGAAAACAAACAATAGCAAAAACATTTTCTTGCTTGGTTCATACACTGTAACGCCAAGAGCAGAAGCTTAATTCCGTCCAAATTTTGCGGTTCTAAAAGAGTACGGCTATCCCTTCTTTCTTTTGGCATGGTCCCTACTCTAGGTATGTTAAGGCTATCCCTTCTTTCTTTTGGCATGGTCCCAATTATACTGAAAAACGAGCAAATACACAATTTTTATAAATTACTCTATGCATAAAAATAGTAGGAGTGTTTATATTCGTGATTCCCCATGAGAATTATTATTATCTTCTGTTCATGGGTCTCAGAATAATACGCGGTTGGAAAAGTTTATCCGGAAGGAATATCGAGATTATTATGGAGTTTTCATGCATTTCACTCATTTATACATGTGCATTGACCCATGACCAGATGGCGTTATATACGCGTATATATGTAAATATATGTAATGGGATATGGGAAAAGGTTACGGCGTTATATACGCACCACCACCTGACCAGCTGGTTATGTTGATGATGTTTCCCACAGTAGCTGAAATATGATTCAAACGACGTTTTATACGCGTATATATGTATGTATATATATGTATATGGGATATGGGAAAGGTTATGGCGTTATATACGCACCACCACCTGATCAGCTGGTATACAATGATGATTTTGCCCACAATGGCCGATATGATATGATGGGATGCTCTCAGAGGCTGATGATGTTATGAAACATGTACCTATGCACGACATGACATTCATACGCATATGCATGACGCTAAAAGTAATTTATGATTTACAAAGTTATCCAGACTTACAGGTTGAGTCATGTACTCTATATATCTTTCATGTCTCTTATGTACTTATTTATGTGCCATACATACTCGGTACATTATTCGTACTGACGTCCCTTTTGCCTGGGGACGCTGCGTTTCATGCCCGCAGGTCCCGATAGACAGGTCGAGAGACCTCCAAGTAGGCTATCAGCTCAGCGGAAGATGTTGGTGCGCTCCATTTGCTTCGGAGTTGCTCGTTTGGTTAGTATGATTTAGACGTGTATTGTTTGGTATGGCATGACTCTGTCCCGACCTTTATGACATTTATGTACTCTTAGAGGCTTGTAGACATATGTCGTGTATATAAAAGATTGTACGGCCCGATCGGCCTATGTTTTGAGTTTATAAAGGATCATGTTTGCCTATTAGGCCCGTATGTCATGTGTATATAATGATGTAATAAGAAAGATACGTTACGTTGGTACTCGGTTGAGTAAGGTACCGGATGCCCGTCACGGCCCATCGGTTTGGGTCGTGACATCGCAGAACCTTGTCCTTGAGAGCAAGCAAATGAGGGTCATCAAACTGACGCTCCCAGATACGATCAAACAAAGAAGACCGAGAAAACACACAAGCAAGGACCCGACTGGGCTCCAAAAGATCTAATCTCCCAAACTGGCTGGCTAGGGCTTGAACATCCATCGCCATGGGCCTCTCCACTGTTGGTAGATAAGCCAAACTCCCCAATCTCTTCGCCCGGCGACTCAAAGCATCCGCCACCACATTGGCCTTGTCTGGGTGATACAAGATAGTGATGTCATAGTCTTTCCGCAGCTCGAACCACCTCCTCTGGCGCAAATTAAGGTCCTTCTGCTTGAACAAATGCTGCAAACTCCGGTGATCGGTATAAATCTCACAAGGCATACCGTAAAAATAATGACGCCAGATCTTCAAGGCATAAACAATAGCAGCTAACTCAAGATCATGGACAAGATAATTCTTCTCATGCACTTTCAATTGTCTGGACCCGTAGGCAATCACCCTACCGTCCTGCATCAATACCGCTCCAAGGACAATCCTCGAGGCATCACAATAGACAGTATAAGACCCCAAACCGGTAGGCAATATCAAAACTGGAGCTGTGGTCAAAGCTGTCTTGAGCTTCTGAAAGCTCTCCTCACACTCTTTCGTCCACTGGAACGGATCACCCTTCTGGGTCAGCCTGGTCATAGGTGCTGCAATGGATGAAATCCCTCAACAAATCGACGGTAATAACCCGCCAATCCAAGAAAATTGCGGATCTCTGTAGCTGAGGATGGTCTGGGCCAACTCTGCACTGCTTCCACTTTCTTCAGATCCACCTTTATCCCCTCACTAGATACCACGTGACCCAAGATGCCACAGAATCCAACCAAAACTCACATTTCGAGAACTTAGCATATAACTTCTTTTCTCTCAAAGTCTGAAGCACTGTCCTCAGGTGCTGCTCATGATCTTCCCAACTCCGGGATTATACCAGAATGTCATCAATAAAGACAATGACGAATGAGTCAAAATATGGCCATAACACACTGTGCATCAAATGCATGAAGGCTGCTGGGGCATTAGTCAGCCCAAATGACATATCAAGAATTACGTAATGACCATACCGAGCCCTGAAGGCAGTCTTCGGGATATCTGGCTCTCGAATCTTCAACTCAGGAGGAGCCATACGGTATGTAGGAATAGAAATAGGCTGAGTGTCCGGCAACAGATCAATGCCAAAATCAATATCTCTATCGGGCGACATGCCCAGAAGATCAGCTGGAAACACATCAGAGAAATCCCGTACTACTAGGACTGAATCAACTGTAGGGGTATCAATACTGACATCTCTCACATAAGCTAGATACGCGTCACACCCCTTCTCAACCATGCGCTGAGCCTTAAGGAATGAAATAACTCTACTGGAAGTATGATCTAAGGTACCCATCCACTCTACTCGCGGTACACCTGGCATAGCCAGCATCACGGTTTTTGTGTGACTATGAAGAATAGCATAATGTGGTGATAACCAGTCCATACTCAAGATAACATCAAAGTCTACCATGCTGAGCAATAATAAATCGGCTCTAGTCTCAAAACCACTAAGAGCAATCAAACACGATCGATAAACGCGGTCCACAACAAGAGAATCTCTAACAGAAGTATAAACATAAACAAGAGAACTCAAAGAATCCCGAGTTACACCCAAATGGGGAGTAAAATAAGAGGATATATAAGAATACGTGGAGCCTGGACCGAATAAAAGCGATGCATCTCTATGACAGACCAGGATAATACCTGTGATGATAGAGTCGGAGGTGACAACCTCAGTACGGGCAGGAAGTGCATAGTATCTGGCCTAGCCTCCCTCTCTAGGGCGACCTCTACCTCCCCGACCTCCACCTTTAGCTGGCTGAGTAGGTGGGGTAGCAACTGGTGCTGTGATCATAGCCTAAGAACTCTGCGGAGCGCGCTGTGGCTGAGAAGTCTGTGAAGGTGCACCCCTCCTAAGTCTAGGGCGATCCCTCACCATATGGCGTGTGTCACCACACTCAAAAAAAGCTCTGGGAGGACGTGGTGGCTGTGACTGGCTCGGGCCAGGTCTGCTGAACTGACCACTGAAAGCACCCTGTGCAGGAGGCGCACTAGATACTGGAGGTGCATAATAAGGCTCCAAAGGTCTAGGAGGAGCTAGAATACCACTGGCCGCTGGAAGAGCTGAGTGAACGGGGCGACTCATATAACCCCTACCATGACGAGCTGCAGCTGGGGCATGAGCACCGGAATAATGGCCTGACTCTCTAGACCTCTTGGCCTCCCTCTCCTCTTTGTCCCGAGCATGCTTACCCTCTACTCTCCGAGCAATGCTCACAACTGCTGATAAGAAATATCCATCTCCAACTCCCGAGCCATACTAGACCTAATGCTGGGAATGAGCCCCTCAATAAACCGACGAACCTTCTCGCGAACAGTAGAAACCAAAGCTGGTGCATGTCTAGCCAAGTCAGTTAAACAGACAGCATACTCCGAGACAGTCATAGTACCCTGGCGCAAATGCTCAAACTCTGCGCGCCATGCGTCCTGAGGCTCTGGAGAACATACTCTCTCAGGAACATATCTGAAAACTGAGTCCAAGTCAAGGAAGTTGCCTCGTCCGGACTGTCTAACTCATAAGCACGCCACCACTGATAGGCGGCTCCTCGAAGCTGGAAGATAGTGAAGGAAACCCCGCTCGATCCTGATATACCCATGGTACGGAGGATACGGTAGCACTCCTCTAGAAATCCCAGAGCATCATCCGATGCTAGTCCACTGAATGTAGGAGGTTGATACTTCTAGAACCTCTCAAGCCTCTTCTGCTCCTCCTCTGAAGCTACTGCCCTCTCCTCGGGCTGAGCTGGGGCTACAGGCTGTGCCGGTATAATCTCTGGGACCTGCTCAACATGCACTCGATGCTCAGGAATGCGGGCGGCGGGAGTCTGTGCTCCTCCCTGGCCTGGGATGTGGCCGCAGCAAGGGGAAGCAACCCTGCCTGAGCTAGAGTGGTGTGCATACTCATAAAATGCGTAAAAGTCTCCTGGAGTGCTAGAGTAGTAGTACCAGTAGGCGTATCAGGCGCCTGGGCTCCAGCTGGAACTGCTGGTGGCTCCTCGGTAGCAGATCGCGCGGGTGCTCTGGCTGCACCGTGTGCGCGTCCTCGGCCTCTACCCCGGCCCCGACCTACGACGGCTCTCGCAAAGGGCGCGGGTATCTGGTCACCTCCAGTAGCACGTGTCCTCACCATCTGTGAGAGAATAGAAGACAGAAGTTTAGAATTTCGATACCAAAAATCTCGCACGATAAGGAATTCAAATGAAGTGGAATTTTCTTAGCAGTTACATAGCCTCTCGTGGATAAGCACAGACGTCTCCGTACCGATCCGCGAGACTCTAATAAACCGGCTTGTGATTCATGACTCCTATGAACCTAGAGCTCTGATACCAACTTGTCACAACCCAAGTTCGCCCTCCGTGAACATGTCGTGATGGCACCTTGTCTCTACGACTAGGTAAGCCTAACAATTTGCGGAAGGAAAACAAAATGCGGACAAACTAATAAACTGAAGATAAATAATATAGAAGCGTTTAAGATACCGCTCGGCATAAACCAATACAATATCTCAAAAACTGAACAACTCCCAAAACCCGAAAACTCACGAATCACAAGCTACGGATACTACATAGTGTTCTAACTCCGAAATGTCTAATCAAAGAAATACAGAAGGGCTATAACTACAAGGGAGAATAAAGAGGGACTCCTCGGTCTGCGGACGCGGCAGATATGCCTCGAAGTCTCTGAAGAATCTCCTCGCCTCAAGGATAGTAGGGCCGAGTCGAAGAACCTGGATCTGTACACGAAAAGCATGTGCAGGAAAGGGCATGAGTACACCACGGCGGTACCCACTAAGTGCCAAGCCTAACCTCGATCGAGTAGTGACGAGGAAGGTCAGGGCCCTACCGGTCAACAGAGAGAGAGAATCACAGAAAGAATACCAACAATTACAAAGTAACACAGTAACACAGTATAATAATAAGAATAACAACAATTACAACAGAGAGAGAGCATCACAGAAAGAATACAGCTCAACATAGAGATAGTAACTGGGGATCTACTAGGATACCGTCCTGTAGTCCCCAAATAAAAATATCCAGTGCATCTCCCGGTGTCGTCCCGTAGTCCAACTCATAGTGCGCGGGAATCTACCAGAATCCCGATCCGTAGTCCCAAATGTAAATACTCAGTACTGGGGAATCTACCGAGTGCAGTCCCGTAGTTCCATATAACTGTGCAGGGGGATCTACCGGAATATAAATCCGTAGTCCCAAATAAACAGGCAAGGGGGATCTACCGGGAAATCGCCCGTAGTCCCAAAGTAAACACACAGCAACAACATGAAGAATATTCAATTCAATTCAATTTCATTCCAAGGTAAACATGTATTTCTAACCTAGCATGCTGCACAGAATTCAGACAAAGCAGTTTCGGCAAGTAAAACAATTGAATCATTTAGACATGCTTTCCTAAGCTAACATTAGGCTTAAATTTCAAGTAGTGTAAACAGGGAAGAAATACACAATTATAGTTACTTAATGAAAACTGAATTTTCAACAATTAGCACATGTACGCACTCGTCACCTCACGTACAAGGCATTTCATACGCACTCGATACCACGTTCTTGCCACGAGTACCCGACTCCAAATGGCCCAAATCTATTCAAAGTAATTGCATAATGTAAACATATTAATTCAAGTAACTAATTCAACTAATTAATTCGATGCTAATACGCGAAATTAGAAAAATCGCCCAAAAAGCCTTCCCGGTCCCACGTCTTGGAATCGGGTAAAATTTAAAAATTCAGAATCCTCACACTCTCACGAGTTCATACATACCAAAATTATTCCAATCTGACATCAAAATCTTGATCAAAATCCCAAAATTAAGCCTAAGTACTTTTCCAAATTTTCTCCAAATTTTCACCCCAAATTCGAATTTAAAGGACAGAATTAAGCATAGATTCGTGGAAACTAATCAAAACCGAGTAAGAATTACTTACCCAAAACACCCACGTGAAAATCTCTCCAATAATCGCCAATCCCCGAGCTCCCAAGTCAATTTCCAAGGTTTTGAGTTCTAACCCTCGATTCTGCCCTTTTTCTGACCAGTTTATCCGCTTTTGCGGCCATGGGACCGCACCTGCGTTCCCGCTTCTGCGACAAATGGACCGCACCTGCGACTTTTCATTAAAGTCCAGCTTCCGTACCAGCGACCTCTTGTCCGCAGATGCGGTGCCGCTTCTGGGGTAACTGGGCCGCATCTGCGACCAACCCCAAATCGCCTCAGACCACACTTGCGGTCCTCCAACCGCTTCTGCGGTGCCGCACCTGCGGTCGCATACACGCAGGTGCGGTTATGATAGGTTCAGCCAACTTCAGATTTCTCCTAAGTCCAATTCAACTTCCGTTAAGCACCCGAAACTCACCAAGGCCCGCGGGACCTCAACCAAACATGCCAACCAGCCGTAAAACATCATAAAAACTTATTCCAACCCTCGAATCACATCAAACAACGCTAAAACCACAAATCACTCTCCAATCCAACCCTAAGGATTTCCAAAACTTCAAATTTTCGCTTTCGATCAAAAAGCCTATTAAACCTCGTCCGAATTACCTGGAATTTTGCACACACGTCCCAAATGACACAACAGACCTACTCCAACTTCCGGAATTCCATTCCGACCCCAATATCAAAATCTCACTATTGAACCGGAAACTTCAAAAATTCAACTTTCGGCATTTCAAGCCTAATCAAGCTACGGACCTCCAAAATACAATCCGAACACGCCCCTAAGCCCGTAATCACCCAACGGAGCTAACAGCACCAACATATTCCATTTTGAGGCCGTCTTCACACTGCTCCGACTACGGTCAAAATTCTAAAGCTTAAACTCTCATTTAGGGACTACATGTCCCAAAACACTCCGAAGCTCCAAACGGATCCTCCCGGCAACTCACAATAGCAGAAATAAGCACGGGGAAAGCAGTTAATAGGGGATCTGGGCATTAATTCTCAAAACAACCGGCCGGGTCGTTACACTTAAATCTTAACATTCAACTCTATGCATATCATAGCCTAAGCACTACCTGAGCATGGATAAATACCCCGGTGCTTGCACATGGGCTCAACCCCACACATATGCGCACCCATAGCGCGTAGCTATCACAAATAATTCAGGAAACTAATGCCTCAACCAAGTTTAGATAAGATACTTACCTCATTTGAGCCAAAACAAACACCGAGCAAACCAAACAACACTCTATATATGCCATTCCGCTCAAATCAACCTCCAAACGGCTCGAAACTACCAAAAATCAACTCAAAATCATCAAATAATGGCACAGAAAACAAACCCAAAAGATAAAGGTCGAATCTTTAATCAAAAGCTCAAAGTCAACAAAAAAGTTAACCCCGGGCCTGCACCTCAGAACTCGACAAAACTCACAAAATCTGACAACTCATTCAGTTACGATTTCAACCATACTAATTTCACTCAAATCCAACTCTAAATCTATGTTCAAAACTCAATTATTCACTTTAGGAAAATTTAGACAACCCCCCCCCCCCCCCCCAATTTATCCTCTTTAAATTCTTGATTTATGTGTAATAATTCATGGAAAAATAAAATATATAATCAAAATAAAGATAAAATTACTAACCCTCAAGATTTGGGTGTTTAACTCCTCCAATAGTGTCATACTTGTGCTCCAAGAACTCAAAAAGTGGAGAAAGTGAACTTAAAACCCCGAAATTGAAAGTTTTAATGCACTGCCAGTGGTCCTTCTTTGTGATCGCCATCTACAACCTCACGATCGCAATTCAAAAAAATTTCCATCTCAGTTTTTACCCTTCGCGATTGCGGCCATGTCCCCGCGATCGCGATTAACAAATTCCAACAAGCTTGCCTACCTCTTCCAGATAGCCTCAAGCATAATGGACATAATATTTTAAAACAAAATTCCAAATGAAAAATGGTTTGACTTTATGAATACTAGACCAAAGTGCTACCACTTTTTGGATCATCTTGAGATTCCTTATAGATTACATGATATAAGCTTCTAAAGCCAGCTCAGTGACAACATAATTTCTTCTTCGCGAACGCGATTCACAGGTCCAACTTTTCCATTTTACTCTTTGCGATCGCACCAATGCTCCGTGACCGCGAGGTACACCCCTGAAGCAAAAAACGAGCAACTAAAAAGGGCCTAGAAATGGTCCGAAACCACCCCGAAACTCATTCGAGTCCCTTGGGACCCCGTCCGAACATACCAACAAATCCCAAAATATATTACGGACCTACTCGAGGCCTCAAATCACACATAATAACATCAAAACCACAAATCGTCGATGAAGATCAGTCTCTTAAGTTCATAAACTTCAAACTTCGAACCAAGAGTCTCAAGCCTAACCAATCCAGAATGAATCCAAATTTTGCATACAAGTTCCAAATGACATATCGAACCTATTCCAACTCTCGTAAAACAATCCGAACCCGATAACATTAAAGTCAACTTCCGGTCAAACTTGTGAACTTTCTAAAGCTTTAAATTACCAACTTTCTCAAAATAGTACCAAAACCTTCTAGAAACATCCAAATGCAAATCCGTCCATACTCCCAAGTCCAATATCACCATCAGACCTAATGAAACCAACAAAACTCCATTCCGGGCTAACTCTTCCAATTTAAAGCTTTTATAACATGAGATTCATTCTTTCAAATAAATTACGTATCACCTGAAAACCAGAACCGACGATTCACACAAGTCATAATACATCATATAAAGCTACTCAAGGCTTCAAACAGCAGAATAGAATGCAAATGCTCAAAACGATCAGTTGGGTCGTTACAACTTTATACATACAAAAGATAAATCTTGAGCTGATAAATAAAATACATACAACATTTACTTAGTAAATACAATAGCTGAATGAAAATACATACATCATGAGATGCTTACTACTTTACTATAAATAAAAACATATATGAATACAGTTAATACAAAATTGACATTTTTATCAACAGAAATTAATGAATACAATACAGTTCATGGAAGGAAAAAAAATGAATATAGTACATGAATATATGAATACAATACATGAATACTTGAATACAACTGATACAGTACGTAAATCAGGACATTATGAATAGATGAATACAGATGGAGCATTATGAATACAACTGATATAATATTTACTTTTTCAATCACTGATGTACGGAAGCATGATTATCGTAGCTCACTACACTACATACATGAATACAACTAATAATTGATATAACCTCTCAAGTCTCCCAGTAGTTGTATCAGGTTGTATTTTAATACCAGAATGGTCACGCCTGTTGTCCTCGGGTGACCTTTGAATGCAACCATCATGTCTTCCAGCAGGTGCTTCACTATCAGAACCTTCAAGTAAACAAAATAAATGATAATTATATGTAGTTGTATTTTAATTCTATTTATGTCTATATTTCTGTTCTCTTATATACTTTTTTTTGAATTTTGATTGGCTTTAGTATGTTATTCCCCATGTTTTCGTACGTAAAAGTACGCCATGAGTAAATTGATTAAAGCTCGGAAAGGAGATGTTACATCCCGCATTTTCGTACGTTAAAGTTTCGTCGTAAGTTAATAGACATAAGTTCGAGAATGAGATTATTTTGAGATTACAAGCATTATGCTATTTCAAACAAGTGATAAGCAAATTCGTGAAAGTGAGAAGGTAAGCGAATCGAAGAAAATAAGTTTCATCGAAGTTTGACAATTGGGATAAAATACGGTCCGAGCTATACTACCCGATATTTATGGACTAGTGCCATACAAGATACCACAAGACCATGATGTATGATGTATAAAGTGTGTTAATAATGAGTAAATATTTTAAGTAATTTGATATAATACTTAATTATGTGGGTAATTGATTAATTATTGGTTTAATGGTATTTTCCTAACATAAATTAGCAACGGGAGTTCTTGCTTACTACTTTACTATAAATAAAGACATATATGAATACAGTTAATACAAAATTAACATTTTTATTAACAGAAATTAGTGAATACAATATATACAGTTCATGGAAGGAAAAAAATGAATACAGTACATGAATACTTGAATACAATTGATACAGTACATAAATCAGGACATTATGAATAGATGAATATAGATAGAGCATTATGAATACAACTGATACAATATTTACTTTTTCAATCACTAATGTACCGAAGCATGATTATCATAGTTCACTACACTACATATATGAATATATAACTAAAAAACGATATAACCTCTGAAGTCTCCCCAGTAGTTGTATCAGGTTTTATTTTAATACCAGAATGGTCACACATGTTGTCCTCGAGTGACCTTCGAATGCAACCATCATGTCTTCCAGCAGGTGCTTCACTATCAGAACCTTCAAGTAAACAAAATAAATGATAATTATATGTAGTTGTATTTTGATTTTATTTATGTCTATATTTCTGTTCTTTTATATGCTTTTTTTGAATTTTGATTGGCTTTAATATGTTACATCCCATGTTTTCGTACGTACAAGTACGCCATGAGTAAATTGATGAAAGCTCGGAAAGGATTACATCCCGCATTTTCGTACGTTAAAGTTTCGTCGTAAGTTAATCGACATAAGCTCGGGAATGAGATTATTTTGATATTACAAGCATTATTCTATTTCAAACATTTGATAAGTAAATTCGTGAAAGTGAGAAGGTAAGCGAATCGAAGAAAATAAGTTTCGTCGAAGTTTGGCAATTGGGATAAAATACGGTCCGAGCTATAATACCCGATATTTATGGACTAGTGCCATACAAGGTACCACATGACCATGATAGTATGATGTATAAAGTGTGTTAATAATGAGCAAATATTTTAAGTAATTTGAGATAATGCTTAATTATGTGGATAATTGGTTAATTATTAGTTTAATGGGAGATTAAACATGTAATTAATGATTTGTGGATAATTAGGAGGTGGGGACAACCCTCCCCCCCCACCCCCATGTGGCAGCAAGTGGAGAAAGATCTAATAGCGACTCTTGACTTTAGGCAATTAAATTAGGAGGACACATGGAAAATATTCTTAGCCATCCCTTGCAAACACGTATTAAGGCTAAGCCCTTCCTTCATTTTGGCATGATCTCGTAACATGTGTTCGATAACGAGGCATAATGAGAAGTTCATACTCCCGAATTTATATACATTATCCTAGTATCATAAGTTACAGTATTGTCCTTATCGGGAATTTATATTCAATTGAGTATTGTCTTCTTCTAGTCAAGAGAGCAGAGAGTCTATATATATACAGTATTACAGTAGTTTCACCACCATCGAGCTATAATTGGTGGGTAGGCCCCTATTAGGCAACCTCTGATCAGATGGTAAGTTATATACCGAGCCTACTATGGCCGAGTGCCTATGAACGAGCCCAAAATGGCCGAGATACAGATCCTAGTATGGCCGAGCGCCTATTAGAGAGCCTACTACGGTAGAGCAGTTACACATACTGAGCCTTATAGGGCCGGACAACTATTTTACTTACTATATTGAGAGAGTTGAGTCAGTATCAGCAGGTAAGAATATCTTTAGACTATCTTTGACTCCTAGTTACTTTTAGTTATTATATTATCAATTCAGTTTCAGCTTTCAGTTATTCTGTTGCCTTACATACTCAGTACACTATTTCGTACTGGCGTCCCTTTTCTGGGAACGCTGCATTTCATCCGTATAGATTCAGACAGACAGACGGGTAGACGTCCTCAGTAGGTGTTGCCCGAGTTCAGCTTGATCGGTAAGGTCCACGTCCTTCGGAGTTGCCGAGTCTAGAGTTTTGTGTACATCTTGTGTATATATGTATATATGTTATGGGTAGGTCGGGGCCCTGTTCCGATCACAGTACATCCATTAGTAAAGGCTTGTAGACATATCCTGTTTTGTGTAGTATGTTGGGCTTGTAGGCCTTGTATGTATATTTTGTTGGTTTGTCAGCTGTAGTAGCTATGACGGCCTTGTCCGCCCAGCTTTATATTGATGTGTTGTCAGCGTTAGTTTCCGTTCAGTTTTATATTTTGCCTCGCGAATTGTCTTGCAATGTGGCCCATGGCAAAGTATAACATTATATGTTCGGAGTCCCTTAGTCGCAAGTTGGTACGCAAGGATAGGTGAGGCACCGGGTGCCGGTCTCGCCCCCAGGTTCGGGGCGTGAAAAAAGTGGTATCAGTGCAGTTTTGTTCTAGGGAGTCTACAAGCCGTGTCTAGTTGAGTCTTGTTTATGGGTGTGTTGTTCACCACACTTATAAGCAGGAAGGCTACAAGGCATTTAGGACTGTCACTCTTTCTTCTTACTCTAGATCGTGTGGTAAAGCTCAGTTGTAAGAACTCAATTTCCTAAACTCTATCATATTCATAATACGATGATGCCTACATCCAGAAAGACGGTTGGTAAGAGATATAGCTATGGAAGACTTGAGTCAGAGGAACTCAATTTTTGCATCATGCTTATGATGGGTAAATATGAGGTATTCAACAGATCAAGTATATACTAAGATGTGTAAGTTTCTTGATAAGGATCCCTAAGGCGAGAATGCCTATCCACTTTTACGGTAAAAAGGAATAAGAGAATCGGAAGGTAGATATAAGTTTTAGCAAGTAAAAGAAGCAAGGTGAAAAAGGGTACGAGGTACCCCGCTAATGAATATTATCAGTATTTACAATTGAGGCAGAGGAATATAAGCCATTCGAGTTACCTTCTACAATAACAGAGGTATGTACAATTGACCACACACATCTCATTTATGCCCCATGGGGGCTAACAGAAGCAGTATAAGAGAAGGACGGATATCAGGATCCAGATAGGGTTAGAGTGACCCAAAATGATGGATGGATTGTTTGCGTTAGTTGATATTTCCAAAGGATGTTGCAAATGTGCTAATAGATGTCCTTATGAGACACCCAGATGGTGCACTCTAAAATAGTACAGCTAGCTATGAGTACTACAAAGATAGGCACTGGAAGCCTTGAAGGGATAAATATTATCTTAGTGTGGCTCCCTTCCCTAGTAGAGAGAGAATGTTAGGCAACCTGAAGACCTAGTGGATGGAACAAGGGGAGCTAAAAGCAAAAGAATGTCTTGTTGGAGTTTTCAGAATAAGGTGATAGGCAGAAATGTTAGCATGGAAATAAGAAGAGAGTTAATGAAGCATTATGAGTAAGATGTGATACATGGATGACAACGGTAGATCAAAAAAGATGACAGTATTATAGAGCCTGTAGTCAAGTGAAGGAAAAGACGAGAGGTGACAGGCCTTGAGGTCAAAAAGGTATAGGCTATAAAGTCATATCCTCATTTCGAGGTGACTCTAACGTGACTACCAGAAGGAAAAGTTAGATCCCAGAGTAATAGAAATCAGTATGGACTGGTGAACAAGATAAACTAAACATGAATTAGGGACTGAGTGATTTGATAATGGTCGGCATCATGAGAATTTCATATTCCGTTCCGACGATCATAGAATGGACAACAGAAGAAGATTCATGAGATATTCTGAGAATGGTCATTCAGGAAGACGCTTTCCTAAAGCAAGCAATGTGAGAAAAGTTCAGCTTAAGGGGCGGCATGTGCCAGTTATACTAAGTGTCACCCTCACGTGTAAGGAAATTTATTATCCTTGGTACAGAAGGATTACCACGAGGCGAGTAAGGGTCATCGATGATGTGTAAAAATGCCAAAGATGAAGAGCTAAAACATCTATACATAGATTCCTCGTAGCACTAAATCATAGTACTCCCCAAAAGGGGGGAATATGGAGTGATGTGGCATTAAGTCAGAATTAAGTAATTCTAGTAACTATGGAATGGTAAAGGAAGAATGCGATAAAAATGAGAAAGGGATGAGATTGTATTTATTCAAATCCTACAGGTATGCTATGATTTCAGAACATTATGCAAACGCGACATCAAGGAAAGGAAGTAAGGGTTCCTGCCCGAGATGTTATTGATAAATAAGGAGCCAGTGCAAGATGTAAGTTAAGACAAAGGAAATAACCCAAGAAAGATAACGCGGAATATTGATAAGAGAATGGTCCAACGAGTAGTTAGTAGTTGAGACAAGAGGATATAAATAAATCAACAGATCGTGAAAGATAAACATAATGCACCCCAACATAGTGAATCCAGTCTCACAGATAATGATATCGTGATTCTTGAGAAATATTCAGATAGGAGTTGGGGTAGTTAAAGGTACCGTATGAGTGTTACAAAAATAAAAGAGAGTGTCACTGGGAAACAGTCAAAATCTAAGTTCAGAAGCAACCTTACAAGCACAGGGGCATGGAGGCAAGTAAGTAAGGATAATTACAAGTGAGCACGAACATAAAAATTCTATCGGGAATACGATGTAATAAGCTCGCAGCTTTACAAGAGTCAGAGGGTCCTCCCTAAGTACTACAATGAAAGACTAGCTGAGGAAGTAAGGAAGAAGGCTTCAACCTAAGCTCAGTGACCTAAAGAGGAAGTGATCTTATAACAACAGCCTCAAAACAACGTTGTATACACTCCATAAGAAAGCAGCACCTACCGTGGCTAGTGGACGGGAAGTAAAAATTAGAAGTGATATTCAAGATCATATGAGTTGTATAGAATTCCATTATGTATTGGGACTAAGATAAGTTAAGTATGCACACAACAAGGGGGAAGAAAAACCAGGAAAAGTAATTGCCTACGTTTAAAGAAAGCTGAGAAGGAACAAAAGGAATTATTCGAATAGTGATCCAGAGGTAGTTACGTCATGAACGCACTTAAGACTACGGAATATTATCCATGCAGCATATATACTGACATTCATACAGCCGTAGAAGACTCCGGTATAAGTTAAAAGAAAGAATTGAGCCCAGGTCATAGACAAAGGATTGAACTGTTAGAAGATTGTATCATGGATAATCCATAGCGCCCATGAAAGGCTAAAGTAATAATTAATACCAGGATTCGTAGGTCAGAATATAGATTAAGCCTACTGAAGGCTGATCAGAAGGAAGAGGAAACTGAAGAGTTACATCAACCAAATAAATCAGGAGTCTGATTATTGGACCCAGATAATTATAGAAATCGTGATTACGAACATTGCAAGATCACTCTTAATATCAAAGGTACAAGAGAGATAGTATAGTAGCCATATTCTACAACCACCCTACGATAAAGCCACTTATAAGAGTACCGGCCTTATAAGAAATCAATATGAAGCTCCCACTGGATTGTGTATGCACCAGAGGTGCAAGTGTTATAATAGAGCTCCAAGTTGTGGATGTGATCTATACCTATGTGGAAGGGAGGTCATGAAAGAGATGGAAGATGTGATGAAAGATTTTTATGGTAAGTGATGTACGGGTGAACAACGTACGAGATACTCAAATGTAGAAGGTTGTGAATCGTCCATACTTCAGACAAAAGGCTAGAAGCGCTGGGATTCAGTATCCAGGAACGATAGCAGTGTTGTCAGTGGCATATCTTCCAGCCTATGGTTTCTATGTGCTGAGAGATCTAGCCAAGAGAGTAAAGAAGAGTTAGAGACGATGTGATGTCTCGCTTGATGTTCCAGAATAACATAAGGAAATCTATGGTGCAAACAAGTTGAAGGGAGGTTGCAAGTAGTATAAATAGATATGTATAGGTCACAAGCTAAAGAATAGTAAAGCGACAAGGTTTTATGACAGGAGTAAGGATGAGAAAGGGCGAGTGAGAAGGTGCAAGAAATGTATAAGTCCTCAGGATTCAGCCCATGAAAACAAGAGAGCTAATGGTTTCTCTAAGTTATAACAATCTCAGTATAGCCGTTTACCTTGAAAATGGTATTTACAATTATATTTGATTTTGTGGTTCTAAAAATATGTGATTTATCTTAGTAGTAGTTGTTAAGAAATAGATGCTAGATGTAAGTAAAGAGAATAAGATATGCAAACCAATGGGGTCACAAGGCTGGGCCTCGAGCTGGATGAAGCAGGACCTCGAGGTCTGGATGGGGCTGATAACGATGAACTGTTGATAAAGAATCAATGGTAATGAAGGCCTTAAAGATGGCTTTCTACGATTAATAATGAGCAATAGATGAAGAACAATAAATGAACAATGAATGAACATTGTAAGAATATGCAATAAATGTGTAGAATAGTAGTGTTAGCAAAGAGAGAAGAGAATGTTGTTGTATTCAATATCTTCTCTCCTTACAAAATGACAAGGGTCCCTCTTATATAGGAGGGGTGAATCCCAACATAGTACATGTCTAATAAATAAAGAATAAATGCCACTAGTACAGCTGTTCAACGACTCAGTATGGATTTGTACTATTTTTGCAGACTCTGTTAGTCCTCATCACGTGCCCTCGGGAGCCTCCTGCCTCTTTATGACGGTCATCAATTTTCATGCTGCCTCGAGGTACGTCACGATGAGTCTTCGATGTGCCCTGCCGAGGCAAGTGCTTCGAGGACGAGCCTTGAACTGTGCTTCGATCCTGTCATGCCCCAAAACCGAGGGACATGACCGGCACTCGACCGGGTAGCCCCAGTCAAGCGGACCTGGGTGCCTTTCCTATCCCACGTGTTACCCCGTATTTTCATTGCTCATTAATCAAGGAATTAGCCATTTATAATTAAAACATCTTTTTACAAAACATACATGGTTACTTAATGTGGTTTACAACTTACATCGCCCAACATACAAAATACATATTTACATAAGTTCGTAACCCACATTTACTGTCTACGGAGCCTCTAAGGATACAAAGGATAATACAATACTTGCCGGTAACAAGGCTCCGGCTGTACCTTACACAATTACCCAAAACATGACTCCGGAATAAATGCGGCATGAGCCACGCAAGGCCCCGAGAGGAAAGGGGCTCACCAATACAACTGACGGAAAGTGGAGGGGAGCTACTGTCGGTGGACTGGAGTACCTGCTATGGATCCACCTACAATCATAACACGAATGTAGTGCCCCCGGCAAAAGGGACATCAGTACATTTGAATTGTACTGCTATGCACGAACAAACCTTGCCCTAAGCAAACTCAAACAATATACAAGTAACAAGTAGTAATGGAATCAACAATCAAATACACATGAAAGGAAACAATCAAGCCAAACAAGTTTACAATCTCTCCATTTCCCCTTCAATATTATCATATCAATGATTTCACAACTTTCTCATATTTTTCATTTCAATAGTGATTTCGATCACTTTCCACCCTTATTACCTCAGCCACCCTTATCACCACAACCCACACCTTATTACTTCGTGTTGCGGCGCGCAACCCGATCGCACCGAACAATCACAATGCACAAACAATACCACAACAATAACAATTCACAACAACAATTCTCAAGGAACAACAACAATAATTCTCAAAGAGCAACAACAATAATTTACAAGGACTTCCATAGTCATCGATTCCATTTCCATCGTATTCCACAACTCATATGCATTTTATGAACAACAATAATTTTCCACGACAAGCTATACATGTTATTACCACAGCTGTTCCGATTGCATCACTTACTATTTCCTTCCATCATTTGTTTCACAATTCTTACCACATAGCAATTCACAATCACACACTTGGTTTATTGCCAATTACTTACACCATCTTATCGAAAGACTTCACCACAAACACTCAACCATACCAATCACAAGAATTTCACAAACAATCCACGTAGAAATCACATACCAAGCACTCAACACTAAACAAGGTGATTTTACAAAGGTCAAAGTTAGCCATACATACCTCGTTTAAGCTTTCCTTAATTTACTACAACGTCCCGGAAATTCTAGCAATTCCAATCTAATATGAGACATAACAAAATTGAACACAAATTAGAAAGGTATTCATGGTTTCAGCTCATTTGAGCATTTTATCAAATACTAGTTGAGCATCTTAGTTTCAAATCTCTTTTTCAAGGTTTTTCCTTCATTCCCCAACCAAATCTTTACTTATTTTTGTTAAAGAATCCTCCCACAGACCTAATTTGTACATGCATGTATACATAATGGTATTACACCCAAGAACCATACCTCAATACCCCATCTCATACCCCAAACTCGAAATTAAAGCCTAATGTATAGAATCTTACCTCTTGGATGAAGAACTTATGAATGGGCTCTTTGATTCTTGAAGGTTGATGCAAGGTTTGGATGATTATGAAGCTAGACCTCTCCTTTCTCTCTCTATATGCTCTCATCTCTCTCTAAAATCAGTAAGAAATGACCCCAAAATGAACCCCAAAGCCTATATATTAAAATGGGGTCGGGTTATAAAAATTAGAAAATTAACCCTCCAATGTCGGGTCTGCTATTGCAGAACGGACTGGGCTACACTGGCCCAGTCTGCGACAGAAATGCGACCGCAAAGTCAGAAATGCGACATGGTTTGCGGTCGCAGATTTGACACAGGATCACATTTTCCAGCCTTTGGTAATTTGATCATAACTTTGCGTAGGAATGTCCAAATGATGAACGGTTTGAAGCGTTGGAAACTAGACTCAAAGACCTTTCATTTGGTAGGTTATTCATCACATAAAACCTTATACATATTTGAATATGGTCGTTCAAAGTATGGACTAGTGCAAGCTCATTTGAAATTTTGGCCTATTATGAACTTTTCCAATTTTTCTTAGACTTAGGCCTTTCCTTGGACCTCAAATTACTTACCATAAGACTTATACACATATTTACCAAATCCAGTTGATGTACACCTTGTTAATAGCATAAAAATATTATAATAAAAAAACGAGATCCCAGGTTACTAAGCGAAATTTTCTGGGGCCTTACATTCTCCCCCCCTTAGGATCATTCGTCCTCGAATGAGGATTTTGAAAATCAGTTGGTTTTGAACATGATATGCAAGCTCTCAAATTTTTCACTAACTCCCCTATTTTTAGAAAATTTTGCCAGAGTTTCCTTTGTAATTTGGACATATCTACCTGTTAGAGAGCCCCCGAAACATATTTCCAAGCACCATTACACAACTCCTATTATCCCTACAAGTGGTATACAATTCATTTCCTCAACACTTGCACATATTCAATTGCTTGACACATTTTGCACATAGTCTGGTCACTTCAATGAGTCCCATACAGTTCAACCAATACACTATACGCATTTCAATTAATCAATCACTTATCACAAGAGTTCTTACAAAACTTTCATTTACCAAAAAGGGTTTTCACATGACTCAAATAATCATAACACATACAATTCTTGCACAACTTGAGGAGTTACAATAGTAAAGCATTTAGGGGAAATATGGGGTGTCTTTGCACCAAATGGAACACAACATTAGTTTTCTTAGAGATAAGAGTTCGCACGATCACTACTAGACTTGTTCAAACAGATGGGGATATTTTTCTTTCATTTCATCTTCCGCTTCCCATGTGGCTTCCTCAACTCGATAAAGCACCACAATATTTATATATCAATGACAAGAACCTCAACATTACAAACACTACTTTATCACGATGATACCTGGGCATGGACTGCACATTTTTAAATCATATCACCTAGAAGGTACCTTTCAAATCAAAACCAACTGCCATGCAATCAAGAGAAAATATTTTATTTCCACAACACTCGGGGCCTTCAATGGCCTCTCATATCTACAGACTTCGCCAGAACATATTCATCGGAGCAATTTTGACCCCTAAACTTACTTAACGAGGATAACAAGTAGATATTTCGCTTAAGCTAACTATCCACTAACTTCACCTTCAATGATTTCCACCGGAATGATACACAATTGATATCCACCTACTTTCTTAGACATAGACATGTGAATCCACAAAATATATGGCGAACAACTACGGGGACACTTCATACTCCTAGTGCGGCCTAATGTGGAATACACTCATGCAACCTTTATTATCAACTCACATAACATCTTCAGGGGAAAATATTGAGAATAGCCTGCTCACCCTCCAAACTCAAAATCTCTAGGCGAACACTCACACTAAACCCTTGATGACCTTCAACAATTACTCTAATATGTGCTATCATAAACTGACCATAAAATTACCTATCAAATATATATGTGATCACACTGTGAAGCTTCACCTTTGACTCGTCTGAACTTTCAATACCCATTGGATCTAATACATAAGGACACAGAGTTCAA
>NW_017672266.1:21749-33926 GCF_001879085.1 Nicotiana attenuata | reverse complement strand
ATATGCATTTTATGTCACAACGATAATTGCCCACGACAAGCCATATATGTTATTACCACAGTTGTTCCAATTGCATCAATTACTATTTCCTTCCATCATTTGTTTCACAATTCTTACCACATAGCAGATTCACAATCACATACCTGGTTCATTGCCAATTACTTACACCATCTTATCGAAAGACATTACCACAAACACTCAACTGTACCAATCACAAGAATTTCACAGACAATCCACATAGAAATCTCATACCAAGCATTCAAACACCAAACAAGGTGATTTTACAAAGGTCAAAGTTAGCCATACATACCTCGTTTAAGCTTTCCTTAATTTACTACAACGTTCCGGAAATTCTAGCAATTCCAATCTAATATGAGACATAACAAAATTGAACACAAATTAGAAAGGTATTCATGGTTTCAGCTCATTTGAGCATTTCATCAAATACTAGTTGAGCATCTTAGTTTCAAATCTCTTTTTCAAGGTTTTTCCTTCATTCCCCAACCAAATCTTTACTTATTTATGTTAAACAATCTTCCCACAAATCTAATTTGTACATGCATGTATACATAATAGTATTACACCCAAGAATCATACCTCTATACCCCATCTCATACCCCAAACTTGAAATTAAAGCCTAATGTATAGAATCTTACCTCTTGAATGAAGAACTTATGAATGGGCTCTTTGATTCTTGAAGGTTGATGCAAGGTTTGGATGATTATGAAGCTAGACCTCTCCTTTTATCTCTCTATATGCTCTCATCTCTCTCTAAAATCAGTAAGAAATGACCCCAAAATGAACCCCAAAGCCTATATATTGAAATGGGGTCGGGTTATAAAAATTAGAAAATTAACCCTCCGATGTCGGATCTGCTATAGCAGAACGGACCGCAAAACGAGAATGCTGGCCGCATAATGCACCGCAAAATTGGCGCCCAAAATTGGGCTACACTGGCCCAGTCTGCGAAAGAAATGCGACTGCAAAGTCAGAAATGCGACAGGTTTGCGGTCGCAGATTTGACACAGGATCGCATTTTCCAGCCTTTGGTAATTTGATCATAACTTTGCGTAGGAATGTCCAAATGACGAACGGTTTGAAGCGTTGGGAACTAGACTCGAAGACCTTTCATTTGATAGGTTATTAATCACATAAAACCTTATACATATTTAGATATGATCATTCAAAGTATGTACTAGTGCAAGCTCATTTGGAATTTTAGCCTATTATGAACTTTTCCAATTTTTTTCTTAGACTTAGGCCTTTCCTTGGACCCCGAATTATTTACCATAAGACTTATACACATATTTACCAAATCCAATTGATGTACACCATGTTAATAGCACATAAAAATATTATAATAAGCCTACGTGGCACCACGAGATCCCAGGTTACTTAGCGAAATTTTCCGGGGCCTTACATTCTCCCCCCCTTAGGATCATTCGTCCTCGAATGAGGATTTTGAAAATCAGTTGGTTTTGAACATGATATGCAAGCTCCCAAATTTTTCTCTAACTCCCCTATTTTTAGAAAATTTCGCCAGAGTTTCCTTTGTAATTTGGACATATCTACCTGTCAGAGAGCCCCCGAAACATATTTCCAAGCACCATTACACAACTCCTATTATCCCTACAACTGGTATACAATTCATTTCCTCAACACTAGCACATATTCAATCACTTGACACATTTTTGCACATAGTTTTGTCACTTCAATGAGTCCCATACAGTTCAACCAATACACTATACGCATTTCAATTAATCATTCACTTATCACAAGAGTTCTTACAAAATTTTCATTTACCAAAAAGGGTTTGCACATGACTCAAATAATCATAACACATACAATTCTTGCACAACTTGAGGAGTTACAATAGTAAAGCATTTAGGGGAGATGTGGGGTGTCTTTGCACCAAATGGAACACAACATTAGTTTTCTTAGAGATAAGAGTTCGCACGATCACTACTAGACTTGTTCAAACAGATGGGGATATTTTTCTTTCATTTCATCTTCCGCCTCCCATGTGGCTTTCTCAACTCGTTAAGGCACCACAATATTTATATATCAATGACAAGAACCTCAGCATTACAAACACTACTTTATCCCGATGATACCTGGGCATGGACTGCACATTTTAAATTACATCACCTAGAAGGTACCTTTCAAATCAAAACCAACTGCTATGCAATCAAGAGAAAATATTTTATTTCCACAACACTCTCGGCCTTCAACGGCCTCTTATATCTACAGACTTCGCCATAACACATTCACCAGAGAAATTTCGACCCCTAAACTTACTCAACAAGGATAACAAGTAGATATTTCGCATAAGCTAACTATCCACTAACTTCACCTTCAATGATTTCCACCGGAATGATACACAATTGATATCCACCTACTTTCTTAGACATAGACTTGTGAATCCACAAAATATATAGCGAACAACTATGGGGACACTTCATACTCCTAGTGCGGCCTAATGTGGAATACACTTATGCAACCTTTATTATCAACTCACATAACATCTTCAGGGAAAAATATTGAGAATAGCCTGCTCACCCCCCAAACTCAAAATCTCTAGGCGAACACTCACACTAAACCCTTGATGACCTTCAACAATTACTCTAAGATGTGCTATCATACACTGACCATAAAATTACCTATCAAATATACATGTGATCACACTGTGAAGCTTCATCTTTGACTCGTCTGAACTTACAATACCCAATGGATCTAATACAATGAGGAACAACAGAGTTCAAGATCAGGCTGGAGTTATTCAGGAATCCATTAATGCGCTGAGTAGAGTACTTTCTGAGGTTATATGCTAAGGGACACGAAAGTCACAACTAACAATGCTGACATGGTTAATCACTGTGACGACGTTAATTATTACACAAATGAGGCATAGGGGTAAGTAGTACATTGACAATAGGAATCATTAAGGAGGAATATTCAAGTACATGACCCAATCGTTCCCTAGGGTGAAGGGAAAATCAATTCATGCTCTGGTAACTTGAATGCGATATGGGATTCAAAATACATGAAGTGGAATTACACTCCTGACGTTAGCTGACACAAGGAATCTATGCCTTAAGCCCATGAGGATGAAAAGAAGTTGAACAATTATGAGATTATCACATTTCAAACAGCTTAACCCTTCCTGATAGTTGATCATATATGAGAGAACTAAAGATACGAACACTTGTCTTTCAAATCAATATGCTCATGATATGTGCAAAAATTCTGAAGGCATCTAATCTCACCCCTTTCACGAGTAAAACCACATAGCTCAGACATCTAAATGTTGGCATGAAATCATGTATTGGTTAGAGGCGTTCTAATGGTTAACATGATGCTCCGGGGAGAAAGACAAATGACACTCCTATCCACCCAAAGAGATGGAATACCAAGGGTAGCAAAACTCCCCTCACATGAAAATGATATAGTCAATTATTCTAGAAGTCGAGTGAGAAGGAGGCCACGTAACCCATTCAATCCGACCCATTTAAGACTTTTGAAAAGGACATACACTTTGGTTTGAAATCAGGGCAATTAAATCTTGAGCCTTAAGGAAAAATCATTACTTTTTGAAACCCAATAGATATGCCCTCGTGTCCTAGAAAATCATTAATAATGACGAGAAGGTACTTAAAACCATTACGAGTTGGTATAAAACAAGACCTCAAAGTGCTCACATGGATAAGTTCGAAAGAATGAGACGTCTTAATGCATTTATCGAGGAGAAGTAACCTGGGTTATCTAGTCACATGGATAAGCAGAGCAGGTAAATGGTTGTTAGAAGAACATCTACAAAGAATACCAGCAATATTTATTTATTCTAACAAAAGGAATATGTCCCCTTCCTTAATGCTACAAGACTTCCTCTTTGATGCCATGAAACGTAAATGAATTTTACAATGAGAGTTATCAGATGAAATAGATAGTAGTGTAGCAAAACTAATGAGCACCATTTGGAACCAACAAGCTTAAACTAAGTCGAAGATATTAGAAGTCCATAGTAAAGGGGGATTTACCCACTTTCAGTGTCCTTTTAGAAAAGGGTACTTGTAGAGTATAAAAATGAGGTGAATTTAATTGGATCGTATAGTTGGATGACTAGTCAAGACATTGAGATAATATCGCATTGAAGATTACGGGTAAACAACACACCATGCAAAACGAATGAAAAGAAAGTGAAAGAGCCTTATGGAAGTAACTTTACATTGTATCCACTAGGAAGGGTGGTAATATAAAGCGATTACGAGAAGTTACTTTTTTTTTTAAAGAAGATCTCTGTATGAAGTCACGTGATATATAGCTCTAGAATTCTAAAATCCAATTATGTTTAGCAACTCTACTTCATAATGAAGCACTACAACACACTTCTACACAACCAGCTATTGCAAACCACATTGGGAGATGCTATAAGACTTAACGGAGAGAAAGGCTTTGACATATGAATGTGTTACTAGGTGCATTTCTCCTTTGTCAACCCAAAACGTAAAGGCGAGAGTTAGACTGATAAGCAGATCGTTGGACTAGCATAAGTGTAGATAATCCATTATCGAAAAGAGATCATTCAATTTCAGTAATTGCGGCATGCTATCAACCCTTGATGAACTTGAAGTGATATGAGAACCCAATGAGATAGTATAGAATAATCATGGAGGGGTTGCAGATGTTCATAATGAGTTCTTCATGGATTTCAACTTGAGAACTACCCAGATGCTAATGAAATACAGAAGAATATGAGAAACAGGCGTTGTGCTATAATAACCCCCAAAGGTGTGCTTGGTCTTGACTTAGAGCCTAGTAAGGGTCCTTACGAGACAGAAAGTGTTACACTGACTCATAGAAGGATATGTTCTCTCATGGTTATCGAACAAGTGTGGGGAAACTGGCACAATGGATTCACTAACTAAAGAACACAATGAACACATGTTATGGAGGTGTAAAGAGAAAGTAAACATTTGTTATGAGCTGGACATGCTTCTGCTATATTAACTCCCAACTGCAATATACGACCATGCCACGAGCAACCACAATACTAGGACAAAGTGAGCTACTTACTGCGGGGTGTCCCAAGTGGATACGAATGTATGGCGACACATGATCTTCTTATGACGTGGATGTGAGGATCTCAATTTTCAAAGAGACTTTATGCACACGGTGACCATTTCGATTGACGTGCACTCATGTGAGGTGTTATGGTATGCTCTTATGTTACTAGGCAGTGAGAAGATTTCATGATGATGTTCGCAAGAGAGTAGATTGACTGTTNAGACTCTGTCAGTCCTCATCACGTGTCGGGAGCCTCCTGCCTCTTGATGATGGTCATCGATTTTCATGCTGCCTCGGGATACGTCACTATGAGTCTTCGATGTGCCTTGCCGAGGCGATTTCTTCGAGGACGAGCCTTGAACTGTGCTTCGATTCTACCGAGACCGGGCTCGAAAATGGCATCCGAAGCCTTAAAATCGGCTTTCCCTGATTTTATCCATATACAAATAGTCCCCGTGTTCCTTGGAATGAAATATCAAGGAACGATTTGAATTCTTCAACTCTTCAATTCATCCATCATTATGCCAGTTACGTCATGCAAGCGGTTGATGTGACAAAAAAGTGGTGTTTGAAAGTCACATTCGCACGACTCTCAAAAATGCCTCAAATTGATTACGACGGTTGGCCGTCCCTGGGCTTTCCCCAATGTGCACTACTGGCCCCTATAAATACCCCAATCCTTCTCTCCTTTCTCTGCATCACATCTTCGAACTTTAAAAAGCTCTCCTTACTTTTTTCCTGTGCTCGTTTCTTACCCAGTTTATCTCTTTTCCTCTGAAATATTTTAGTAGAAATGGCGAAGACCTCTACAACCGTTCCCCAAGGTGATAAAGCTTCTTCATTTTCACGCTCGTCCAAGGGCAAAGCCACAACGCCTCCTAGTCTTGAGGAATGCATCCCCGGACCCTGTGAGACATCCTTCGATTTTACGGTTGAGAAGCCTTCTTCGAAACCGGGGCGGTATGAACCCATGTCCCGATACATCAACCTGATAACCGACACTAAGACGGTGAAAACCGACTGCCGCTGGGGAGAGGCGGTGCAAGTGGAGGTACCTTCCCGAGAGGAAGATATAACAACATTCAGACCCGATTTCCTTAGCGTATACACATATCCCTTTACCCTGGGTCCGGTAGGACCATCCTCGCCATCGATAGACCCCATAATCCTCGACTTCTGCAGACAGTATCGGGTGACGCTCGGCCAGATTCATCCATAATTCTGGCGCGTTGTTTGTATGATTAGGAACTTTGCAAACATGGTCGAGGGGTTACCTTTTACCCTCGACCATCTGATTAGGATATACAGCCCCGACTTTACCAAGGTGGTCTGATTAAGCTTCAACGTCGGGCCCCGAAGGCTTTCTTTGCTTGTACCGACGAAGGCAAGGACAGGGGGTGGATGAGCCGCTTTGTCCGAGTCAGGACCTTGGATCTAATTCCTGCGGAAAGGATGCCATTCCCCGAGGAATGGAATATGAACCGTAAGTGAATATATTGACTAAATTTTTTTTCTTTCCTTTGGACCATTCTCTCTTTTGAACTAACTTCCCTCGATGGTGCAACTGCTGAGTGGTACCTTGGTACAGTTAAGGATCTTTCGGGCTGGGTTCGCCAGCTTGATTTGACTTGCCCGTATACTAAGCGCGTATGGCGCGATCTAGCCAAGGCCCGATGGGAAGCTAAAAACCATGGTAAGGTTTTTCTTCTGCCTTACTCGAGCTCGTTACAGAAGGTATCCTTTAGCCGTATTCTCAATTTTCGTACCTGCCCTTCGGCCTGGGAGATGCCTCTTTGATGAGTGAAAACTCCTCAGGGGAGGCAGGTCCTCAAATCTTGCCAAAGAGAAGAAGAGGAAAAGAAAATCGCCGACTAAATCCATGATACCGAAGAAGACGAAAACTCCAAAGCTTGAGGTTGATTCAGCGGCCCTAACTTCAGAAGCAACAGAGAGTCCCCAAGCTGGGGGTGAAGGGGAGGATGGCTCCCTGCATGCGCCCGGGGGAAGAGGAAGTGTACCTACCTCGGGTCTTGCTAGGCCGATGGCTTTTGAGCCAAAGGTTTCCAAAACAAAAGTTGCTGATGTTGTCCCACCTCGGGCCGAAGAGGCTCCCGGGGATGGATCAGATACTGCCCCTGAGCCGGTCGATGACCAGGACATTCCCCGAGCCGAGGGGCTTTTGGTAAATGAGTTAAGTGACCCCCGCTCTGAGGCTCCCAAAAGGCAAGAGAAGGCCCCGATCGATCCAACCGTAGTTATTGACGCGGGTGGTTCTCCGCTGGGTCCGGCATTATCTCCGGGGGAGATACGGGATGTACACAATAGAAAGACTTTCGATGCCGGGGCATCCCTTGGGGAGAATGACTTGTTTGAAGGATTCTTTACTGGGGTCAAAGAAAATCCCGAACTTAACGCGTCGCTCATCCACGAGGAAGTCGAGAGGCTATGCAAACAGGTGATCCGTCGTCTACTGAGCTTCGAGCTTCAATCCTCATCATTACTGATTTTGTTCTTTCACGCTTTCAGGCTGTAATGCTTTACAATCGGGCTGTTGCTAAGTCCCAAGCCGAGTCAACCCGCTATGAGGAAAAGTGTAAGAGGCTCTTGTCTGAGGTTGACGAGCTAAGAGCCCTTTTAACTAAAAGGGAGGAAGACCTTCATGACCTTCGAACTCATTTAGAGGTAATGTCTTGAGAGCGGACTGACCTTGCTAAGCAAGTAATATAGTCTTCGTATGTTATTATTTTCGTGTTTATCTGACTTCGGCACTTAACGCCTTTGGGTTGATCTTTGCAGCTTGAGAAGAAAGATGTCCTGATGAGGGAGGGACTTGGAGCCAGGGATATTGAGATTCTCGGACTCAAGCAGCGTGTGGACGAGATAGCCTCTGAGAGAGACACCTTTCAGGGGAAGTTGATCTCCACTGAGCGTCATCTTCAAGATGCAAGGGCGGATAGTAGTAAGTATGAGGATCTTTATGCTGAATCGATGTCGCGCTATCTGTATCCAAGTCTGAAGCTGATGAGCTCATGTCCTCGTACCGAAAAGATGCTGCTGCTACAAATGCTCGGGCCAGGAAGGTGTCCGAAGAGGTCGAGCTTAAACTGTCCTGAGCCATGGAACACACTCGATGAAGATATCGAAGACAGGCTCTCAAGGATGTCTATACATGGGGCATTGATTTGTCTGCCGAAATTGAGAGGGCGAAGGCCCTAGAGGAAGAATCGGCAGCTCTGCTTTCTTCCGATGATGATTCAGCCAGTGATTCGACTAGCAGTTCGGAGGATGATGAAGGCGAAGGTGAAGTCCCCGAGGGGGAGGAGGCCGTCGATATTTCGGGGGTCGATGGCCGGGCCGTTGAAGGCACAGCTTCCGAGGGAGCTCCATCTGGTCAAGTAACCCCAGTGGTAGATTAGGTTTTCATTTGTTCCCTTTTTTGTGTAAAGGTTTCAGGTGTGAGCCTTGTAAATACGTCTTCGTGAAACTCTATAATATATATATGGGTTTTTGCTTTTCGTCATCTCTTGTTTTTACCTTTGCCCTTTTTGGAATAAATTTCGATGCTCGTCGATAACCAATTTGGTATGTCGGACATATGACATAAACCCCTCAGGTTTTCATGCTCGATGAGTGATTGATAATAGTTGACCGTTCGGTGTCAGCTCCTCGAGTCAAATTTTTACTCGGGCTCATTGACCTGTAGGTTTTCAACATATTGCCCCTTAGGCTCTTTAGGCTGGCCCTTAGGCTCTTAAGCATTGGCCCTTAGGCTCTTTAGGCTGGCCCTTAGGCTCTTACGCGTCATCCCTTAGGCTCTTTTTATATTGGGTCGATGCGACCTCTAATATGGCTATGGTTTTCCCTCATTTTGCCTAAAGACTTTTGAAGTTTTGATTATGCCTTGGCATGTTTTATGCTCGTCCGACTCTTCGACGGCTCAAATGAGAACCTCGATTATGAGTTGATATGTGATGATAGTTAAGTACCATTGAAGGCTCGCTCGAAGGTTGAGTTTTTGAAACCTTTTCATCGAAGGCTGATTGCTTTCGAAGCCTTTTTATTATTCGGAGCTGATATTATCGAAGCTCCTTTGCTTATGCCGAGGGTAGCCTGATTAACCGGTTCTTTTCGAAGTACTTTTGAAGTATTTGGAGGCCTTTAGTTTTATGGCGGCAGTCGGACGTCTCCGAACCGCGTTAATTCGGCCATATCCTTTTAGTTCGACCGTAGTCTTTATGTTTGGCCATAGCCTTTAGTCCCCGTGTGTGCTGACCTTGGCGTCTATACCTAGGGTATGCCTTTTTAGGGGTCTTACAAGTTCGAATATATAGCCTTGGCCTTAATGTCGGGGGTTATGCCTTTTTTAAGGTCATATAGATTTGAGCATGCCTTGTTGAGGACTTACAAATTTGAAGTTGCCTCAGTGAGGGCTTATGAGCTCGAGGTTGCCTGACCAAGGTCTTACGATTTCGAGTTTTTGACGACTCGATGAGCTGACTGTCGAGGATAGTCCCCGAATGTTCGAGAGTTTTGGCTCTTAGACCGTTTTTCGTGATAGTAGTGAATTTCTTCGAGGCACAAAGTGTCGATAAACACAAAGGCTTCCTCGATTACTTGATAGTACATGCTTTTTGCTTTTGGAGGCTCGATTATTCTATATGGACACGGTTCATTTGACCGTTTGTCCCAATACAACATTCTCTTGCCGAGGTCCTCCTAGGCATAGTTTGATTTCTTCAGAGAGGTGACCTACTGGGGTGATGCCCCCCAGTTTTTCAGGTTGATTGAAGAGGAGCCTTGAATACTTGATGAGTTCTCCTTCGATAGCATATGGATGTTGCCTCGTTAAAAACCTTGTCGGTAAAAACCGTTCGGGATAAAATCCGTTCTAAGAAAAAAAGAGTGCAACACATGCTTTAAAACCCAAGGTCTTCGATTCAAAAGGTGCTTGGCGTTTCTCAACGAACACCTTTAAGAAATTAGTATGAAACATAGAGCAAAAAGGGAGAAGGTTATCCCTTAGCAATAATAGTGTTTGAGCATCGATATGCTCCAATTGCTTGGAAGTTGCTCACCTTCCATGGTGCCGAGTTTGTAGGACCCTTTGCCTACTATTCCAAGGACGCGGTACGGTCCTTCCCATCCCTGGCCTAGCTTCCCCTCATTTGGATTCCAGGTATTGAGGGTGACTTTTCATTAGGACTAAGTCCCCAACTCTGAAGTATCTGAGGTTTGTTCTCCTGTTGTAATATCTCTCGATCCTCTATTTTGGGCGGCCATTCGGACTAGTGCAGCTTCTCGCTTTTCATCTAGTAGCTCGAGGGCTGTAGTCATGGCCTAGTAGTTCGAGTCCTCGGTTGCATATCAAAATCTGGCGCTTGGCTCTCCGACCTCGACAGGTATCAAAGCTTCGGACCTGTACACTAAAGAGAACGGTGTCTCTCCTGTGCTCGACTTTGAAGTTGTTCGGTATGCCCATAGTACTTCGGGCAATACTTCTCTCCATTTCCCCTTCGCATTTTCTAACCTCTTTTTCAAGGTCTGGATGATGGTCTTATTTGTGGACTCGGCTTGTCCATTTGCACATGGGTGACAGGGCGTTGATAGGATCCTCTTGATTTTATGATATTTGAGAAATTTTTTCACCTTGCTGCCTATGAACTGCTTCCCATTATCACATGCAATCTCGGAAGGGATCCCAAATCGGCATATGATATGGTCCCAGATAAAGTTGATGACTTCTTTTTCTCTTACCTTCTCGAAGGCATGTGCTTCCACCCATTTTGAGAAATAGACAAATAAAAAGAATAAATCTGGCTTTACCTGGCATTGTTGGTAGGGGGCGATGATGTCCATCCCCCATTTCATGAACGGCCATGGGGATAAGACTGAATGTAGCTGTTCACCGGGTTGGTGGATCATTGGGGCAAACCTTTGGCATTTATCACACCTTCGAATGAATTCCTTGGTGTCCTTTTCCATGCTATCCCAATAGTAGCCTGCTCTGATCACCTTTCGAACCAAAGAATCGGTGCCGAAATAATTCCCACAAGTGCCCTCATGGATTTCTCGAAGTACGTAATCGGTATCCCCTTGTGATGATAGGCTATAATTGTGTATTTTAGTCGATTATTACACTCTAATTTACTGCACTTTAGTTGAGTTTGTGCTTTAATCGCTAGCGTTTTGCACTAATTGTGTGTTTTATGCCTTGTAGGAGTGATTCCGAGCTATATAGATGTTATGGAATGAATTTAAGTGATTTGAAGCTTTGAAGTCTGAGTAAAAGCTCAAGTAATTAAGCCGGGATCGTGTTCGGGGGTCAAATTTGATAGTTGAGAACAAACGAAGACTCGATGAGGCATATTGCGCACTGTCTAGTAAAATAGACATAACTTTTTGCTCAGAACGCCATTTGGACTCTACAATATATGGTTGGAAAGCTAACTCAAAAGGCTACAACTTTCATGCTTTACATGTTTTCAAATTCTTTCAACTTGTTTCATAGGGTCATTGGGTATTTTGGTTCGCCTCTTGGCTTCCATAGTTGCTACAGATTCTGCAAATACAGCCCCCTCTTGAGTTATGCGCAAATCAAAATATGACCCATCCAAATTAAGGACTTTAGTGGGTATACCTCGTGTAACCCTTGTGGAAGTGGTTAAATCAGCCATTAATGCCCAAACTTGAAGTTTCTTGTGACAACCCTAACAATGACGGAAATTAAAAGGAGAGTAAAGAGAAAAAGAAGAATGACAGTGAAGTAAGAAACAACTACCCAAAGCTTTACCAATTTATGAGGAACCACGATTTTAGGAGCAAAATTGCATTGGATTCGTGGAGAGAAATTCACGGTTGAATTTGATTAGAGAATCTCCTGAGAGAGAGAGAGAGAGAGAGAGAGAGAGAGAGAGAGAGAGAGAGAGAGAGAGAGAGAGAGAGAGAAATTGTGTGCTAACTGAAGGAGGAAGAGAAAGAACATAACTAGCTGTGAGCATGCGATTTTTGCCTCGCATGAATTGCTCCTACAGATTTCTTAGATTTAGGATTTTTTATTTTATTGTTTAACCCGATCCACAGGAATAGGAAATCTTTTCGGATTACCAATTATGT
>NW_017672266.1:4198-19828 GCF_001879085.1 Nicotiana attenuata | reverse complement strand
TAAGGGACTAAAAGCTGAAAATGAGAAGACTAAAAAAGAAACTAAATCTGAAGAAGCCTTAGGCTTTGACCTATAAAAGGCACACCCATTGACCTTGTTTAACAAGTTTTGGAGCAACCTGAAAAATTCCCCCAAAAAAAAAAAATTAGATCTGAAAATTCCCCCAAAAAGCTTCCACAAGCTTTGAATCTCTGAAAATTTGAAATTCAAAAATACCAAAATCCAAAAACTGTAGTTCGAACATCTGTAAAGTTCTTCCCTTAGATTAGATCATTAGCTCCTCAAAAACCAAAAAAAAATAAAATAAAATATAACACAAAACTCCAAAAACACTGTTCTACTGAAATTTTTAGGTTAATTTCGAGTTTTAGTGGTTGATTTGCATCTTCTAGCTTAGGGTTTGATTACTGAAGTTTTCTGAAGTTTTCTGGGTTAATTTTGAGTGTGTTTGGATTCAATCAAGGCTGTTCTGGGTATTTTTATTGGTGTTGTACCTCTGTCATTTGTTCCTGGGCTTTAGTGATATTGTTTTGGGTTCCAAGCTGTTTTCTTGCTGTTGTGACCTGCTGTCTAACACTGCTGACTTCCTCTTGTCCTTTTGTTCACTCAATTCCAGGTACACACCTCGAATTTGCCTTGGTGTAGCAGTTGAGTTGGAATTGAAATAAAACATCCTGATGAATTGGCTTCCTAATGTGTGCTCGATTGAATCATTATGTATCAATAGTTGACTAGATGTTAAATGATATGCATTTGTTTAATATAGTTTAGTTTTGATTTGTATTCGCATGATCATTGGACTGTGTGGACCTTCCAAATTTGTATAACTATGACCTCAGTTCTAGTGCAATTCAAGTTAGTCATTCATGGCATTAGGATTCATAACTTGTTAAGTTGCTGTTGATTTTCGGATTCAGGATAGTGAGGATAATCCTACAGATACCAACAGGCAGTATCTCATACGTGTTAACAGAATACACTCGACTAATTAGATTATTTTCATCATTTTGTAAACATTTGTCTAGTATTTTACTGGTTCAAAATCAGTTCCTATTTAGATGTTGGTAGAATTGATATCATAGTTAGTTTGGATGGATAAAATTGGAGTGTAGGATTTCAAAATAATTAGTTGTTTAACTTGCCATTTTACTGCTATTTTATACGTGAATTGAATCATTTAGCTTCCAGTTTTGCTCCATCTCCTGAATTGAATCATTACTGGTATTCAGATCGGCTCAAGTAGTCGGTCAAGCTCCCAATTGATGAACCATGAGGCCTGGACTCAAATGGTAGGTCGAGTAGTAGGCCAAGTGGTATTGTTTCGAGTCCATTAAGATGAAGGCTGATGTTGAGCTTAAAGCCCAGTTTACTGCTTTTTTATATTGGGCTCGTTTTGAGGCCCAAAGCCTTGAACATTTGGTTTGAACATATGGAAGATCTTAATCTATTCATTAAGTGTTGGATATGATGACAGTAAAATAAACTTGAATTATAAATTTGGGCCTCCAAGTTAGGTAGCGAATTCAAATTAAGAGGTTTTCCCCTCTTGTTTGAGTCCGGACTTGAACTTGAGGCCCGAATTTTATAATGTTAATTAATTAGGGCCTCTTTTAGGAACAATCCATACTGGAAAATAATAGTCCCATTTAGGATGGCCTTTAAAAAAAACGAGGTGCGCCACGCCAAATAAAACTCATAAATTGCGTGGCCCTCTTTAAATGTTTATATTAAAATACGCAGAATTTGGGACGTGCCATTTAGCGAATTTTCATGGCCTCCCGCAAAGTTAATAACACGTTAGTCACTTTAGGCGCGTTCTTTAATAATTTTACTTTCCTAAATTCGGGTGTGCATATCATGCGACCCAAATCCAAATCCCAAAACGTTGAATAAACTGTGTCGAGGATCCGGGTGCATTTCATGTGACGTGATCCGAAAACATATTTTAAACGACGTTCAATTTTCTAAAAATTAATTAAAAGCGGTAAATAATCTTAAAATTGCACTATAGGTTTAAATATGTATAAAAACCAGATTTTAGCCATTTATGATAATTTAAGCGACCGTGCTAGAACCACGGGATTCGGGGGTGCCTAACACCTTCCCTCGGGTCAACAGAATTCCTTACACAGAATTTCTGGTTCACAGACTCCAATTGGGAAGTCGAAATTTTTCCTCGATTTGGGATTTAAATTAAACCGGTGACTCGGGACACCAAAAGCCCATCCTTTCCTGAGTGGCGACTCTAAAAATAAATAAATAATCCCATCTCGAATAATGTCTCTTTAAATGGAAAAACTCCCTTATACATTATCCTTCGGGGTAGGTGTGTAAAAAAGGAGGTGTGACACTAGCGTATTTCACGTCTTAACTTAGTATACATAATAAATATGCGTTTTGCTATAAAATATAAAAAATAGCTATAAGTAATAATATTTTAAAAGTGTTTTAGTTTATAATAAATAAGGTGCAATACTTAGTTATAGGATGTAAAATTTCCTATTCAAAGACCACAAGAATGGTGTGTTACAAGCCAAAAGACGATAGACTTTGACTTTTATACCTAAATTGATTTTTGGAGATAACAAGGAATTTGAGTCCCTAACAAGATTTTCGCATGCAATAAAGGGTAAATTGAAGCTCAACTCAATGTGCAAGGTGTCAAATATTACACTTCTCCAATTGTGGGACGAGGAGGGTTAATTTGTAATTTTGCATAACATGAAATCACTTTTTTAATAGTGAAAGTACTTAACGTTCTTTTTTCGCTAAAAAGTAATTATAATCTTCCATTATTTAACTCACATCTGACATCATTGATCGGCAGGTGTGCGCTTGACATGAAACCTTTCTTTCTTCTCATTTTCGCGTTAATTCTATAGTTTCAAGTAATGATAAGTCCGAGTAACATTATACAATGCATTCAAATTAAAAAAGAAACTAAAATCTAACTTAAATAAAAAGCGAGAAGAAAAAGAATCTAGAATACAGAAATGCAAAAGGCAACAAGATAAATTATATTATAACTTACTACATTATAAGGACTTGTTTGATCCATTAAAAAAATTATATTATAACTTACTACAGCCTTGAGAGAAACTAGAAAATAATGCTCATCAAGATCAATCATTCACCAAGAAATGAAGGCGAAGCCAGACTAGAACATTTTCCTTGGTTTCGTTGTCCCTTGAGTAGGAATACTCTGTTCATTTCTGAAGAAGTTCGTTGGATCCACTGCTGATTTCACTTTCACCAATCTATCAAAATTGTTCTTGAAATACATGGTCCCATATACCCTTCCTTCTTCCAAGCTACGTGGTCCTTGATCATTTGTGCCAATATCAAGATCCCTATAATTCAAATAGGCTTGTCTTGGATTTTTTGAAACAAATGGGGTCATAAAACCGTATAAATCTCTTATCTGTGTAAGGTACTCTTTTTCTGCAGCTGCTCCTTCTTCTTTCCAATTCACTGAGTACTGAATCTTGAATAGAATCCCTTCTCTGTGTGGAAATGGTGTTTCGTCTTCACGAATTTCAGCCATTCTCCCTCCATAAGGATTGAAAACTAATCCCGCTTTCCCCAAAGAAATCATCTTTTGGAAAATTGACTCCAACCCATCTCTGGGAATTGGTTCTTGCACGTAATCCGATTTTCTTTTCAAGAAATTCAATGGATCCCCTGTTCTGTTCAACAAGGCAATTGGTTTTGTTGTGTTGTCGAAATTTGTCCATTGAAGCACCGAATCAATCCAGCTCATTTCGATACAATCTTGTTTTGTTAATCCTAAAGCTGGGAGTTTGTTGCTTACGAGTGATATCAATCTACTAGAATCACCAAGGAATAACGCTATGAACGTTATTCGTATCGACTTTTGTTGAGCGGTCTTCTTCCCCTTCACTTTTTTCTCTTTGTTTTTGACAGTGATGGGTTGCACAAGCAGTCTGATGAAAAGATCATTGTCAATTTTGTTAACAACATTCTGCCATTGGAGAACAACGTCGGTAGCATTTTGGTCTAAAAACCTTTCAACTCTGAAATAAGTCACAGTTTGTGGGACTTGAACTAGTTGAATTTGAAAGGCTAAGATGACACCAAAACTAGCACCCCACCTCCTTTAATTGCCCAAAATAGATCTTCACCCATAGCTTTCCTGTCCAAAATTCTACCATTAACATCCACTAGTCGAGCATCCAATACATTATCAACACTGAGTCCAAATTTCCTCAGCATATTCCCGTAACCACCACCGCTGACATGCCCACCAATACCAACAGTAGGACAAACACCCGCAGGAAAACCAAGAACGTTACTTTTTGTCCAAATGTTATAGTAGAGTTCCCCTAATGTAGCACCAGCTTGAACCCAAGCAGTATTATCATTAACATTTATGGAAATTGACCTGAGATTGAACATATCAAGCATTATAAAAGGGACATTAGAGATGTACGAAATTCCCTCATAATCATGTCCACCGCTACGGACTTTTAACTGTAAATTTGTCTCTTTGGTACAAAGAACAGTGCTGGAAACATGGGATTCTTCTGTAGGGGTGACGATGATAACCGGTTTGGAAGTTGCGGAGGAATTAAAAAACCGGCGGTTTCTGACATAGGCTTGTAAAATGGGGTTAAAGGAGGCATTGTTTGGGGAATAGACGATTTTGGAGATTTCTGATTGGGGAATTGATTTCGTTGTTAAGCAATTGACAAACGAGTCATAGACTGAATCTGAGGCTCCAAGGGATAAGGAACTGAATTTTAAAAGGAGAAGAAAATGAAAAAGCAAAATAAGACAAGAACAAGACATTGTTGATGATTGAGAAGATTTTTTCATTAGGATTTGGTTGCTTTTGGGTTGTAGGCCTAAAGAGCATTGGTTTTATGGGGTTTATATAGCGATGAGATGATGATTAACATAAATACTCCTAAAAGGGAATCATTTTTTTAAAGTTTCTATTCACACAATTGGATTGCACCTTCTTTGCACGAGGAAATTATTAAATTTTATATTGTAATTTTGTTTGGATTTGAAATCTTTCTAATTATAGGCGGCTCTTCCATTTTTCACTGTTTATTTGTTTCTCACTCGGTATTCTACTATTTGTATAGTGGTATGACTAAATTTGAACTTGCGCGGCTAGCTACGGAAATATTTTTTGCTTCCTGTTACGTTGTTGATTTTTCTTCTCACTTGAGAATATACGATTTGAAACCACAAAAATCTCACATTAAAAAAATAAAACTCGCTCTATAAAAAACACAATGAATAGTGTATACAACTAAGGTATACTTGCGATAAAAAAGAATGAAATCAGGAAGATCTTTTTCAGTTCTCCTACCTTATTCTTGAAATCTCTTCTTACCTTCAGCAAATATTCTTATTCGTTTATTTAAACAGTTCCTAAGAAAGACATTTACACCAATAAGAACATTATGCCCCTCCCCCAATAACTGACTTCATCCTATCCTTAAGTTACGGATTTGAAGGAATTAATGAATAATAAAATATATGAGCAAACATTTACTAGCAAATTAAAATTTAATGTAAATATTGTTATCTAATGTCATTCTTTCAAAAAGAGAGTTATAGAAAAGCTTTTAAGAATATCACGATTATTGCATTTTCGTAAACATCTAGAACTATTTCGTACATATTAAATAATAAAGAAATTTTTACCTCCTATAGCAAAGGTTAACACCTTATTTATTTTAAATAAATACTATTTAAAAAATTATATTCATAGATACCTTTTACTATTTATAGCAAAATATCTAATTTTGGTACCTCCTGCCCCTAAGCCACTAAATACGCTATTCAGTTACACTATTTTATTTCTCTCTCTAATTTGATACATGTCATTCTCTCTTCCAAATAATACCAGATTCATTGACCGACCACCACTTCTCTTTGCAACGACAACATTGACGGATATGATGCCTTCTCACAAATACCAAACCTCAAAATCCAGTAACTATCAATTACCAGAGAATCAGCCATGGTATTCAACGCCGGAGCTTAAAAGGAAAGAAGAGGGTGGCCAAATATAAGATATATTCCATGGAAGGAAAAGTCAAGAAATCATTCAAAAATGGTTATCGTTGGTTCAAACATGTGGCAGAAGCAATGTACATGATGGGTGGGAACAGTGAGATTCAGGGTTTTTATCGACGGCGGATTCGCCAGAAATTAGGGTTTGTTCTTGAAAAAAGACGACGGATTTTGGGGCTGAGCAACTTGCTTTTCTGTTAATATATTTCAATGTATGTTCAACGTATCACGCTGTATTTTCATGTATTTCATTGTGTTCATTGTCTTTTTTTTCATTATAATTCTATGTATCTCGTTGTATTCCATGTATTTCATTTTATTCACTGTCTTTTTTTCTCATTGTATGTCAATGTATCCTGCTGTATTCTATGTATTTCATTGTATTCACTGTCTCACTATATGCCATGAATGTATTCATATATTTTTTAATTAATATAATTTATGTATTCAGATGTATTATATAATTTCTCTGAAGATTGCTATATTTTTGGGGTATTTTTCGGTTGAGAATCTTTTTTATAACTGAAAATAAAAAATTTGTGTGTTATAATTGAGTTTGTTGAGTTATATTAGGAGTCTATTATGTTAATTGATTCACTTTCCGTTTTAAAAACATTGTAATCCCCTATTTCATGCCGTGAATACAGTCGAATACAATAATCTGTCCAGCTGTAATCCCATGTTTCACTTCATGAATACAGTCGAATACACTCGAATACAACAACTGATTAACTGGACTTTCCTGATTCACGTCTATTTTTGCTACTGTAATCATGAATACAATAGCTTAAATACATCAAATACATCTTATAACCACATAAAAGGTATCTATAATCCGTAATATAGCAAATGATATCTATAGATAACTAATTACTACTAAAAGATATTGCTTTATGAAAATTTCTCTTAAATAAATGCACTTTGTCAAATTCTCCGTAGTACAATAAATGTTCTCATGTTAGTTAGCTGCCAAAAACCAAATACAAACATTTGGACTTGGGCGTATACTTTTCCCCGAGTAATGGTAACCACGGAAAAGGCATTTGATTAGATAAAAAGAATTCAGACCTTTGATAATATTTTACCTTCTTCTCTATCTTTAGTTAGCCTTAAATTAACGTAACGTTAACTCCAAAAAGACCAAAAGTTCTCAAGTTTAGCAATGTTATAGGATTAATATGCTCCGGAGTATATTTCAGGATGAAAATGTGTCACGATCCAAAATCTATCGTCGTGATAGTGCCTATCGTGGAATTAGGCCAGCCTCAACTTAACAACCCATCACAACAATAATAAGTTTGAAGATATAACAGAAGCATTTAACATTTAAAAAAAAACTGTTTGAAAACATAAGAAATCCCAAATTACGATACAGTTTAGCCCAAAACCAAGGTGTCACTGAGTACATGAGCGTCTAAATTCGAATACAGTCCACTACAGGGTCTAGAGAAATAAACTGAAATGCGACAAATGATAAAGAAGGAGAGTCAAGGCCTGCGAATGTCGTGCGGCTACCTCAAAAGTCTCCAAACTCTGAAAGAACTCAATCAGCAACCACCGCTGTGACCGATATCGCCTAGATCTGCACATGAGACGTAGGGGGTAACGTGAGTACACCACTCAGTAAGTAACGAGTCCAAACTTTTGGACTGAAAGGTAGTGACAAACTCAACCGATACATATAAGAACATAAATAACTGTATAGAAACGTAGGCATGCTTTCAATTTAATAGGCAGTTCAAAATAGTAAAGTAGAGCAGATATGCACATTGTAAAGAATGAATCTCTGCTACCTCTACACGCCAATGCACGTGCCGTATGAAATGCACCTGTAGACACTGAAATTTTCACAGATCAAGATAAGCCTAATTTTAAGACAACTCTTGAAATATTAGGAGTCTACTAGGGTTACTTGGTGCTACTTCACCCAAACCCTAATTTATGCTTATAAATAAGGCTACATGTATCCTTCAAAGACGGTTTGAAAATCCCATAAACTCTTGGGATATTCACAAGGATATCAAAATATGGCCATATACTTCTTGACAATCAAACAGTTCGAGAAGTTGGAGATCAAATACATCCCCAGTAGGTCTGCATCATCCTACATTCGAGAAATACGCGGCTTCAGCCCTCGAATCACGAAGATAATCAGGAGAGAATAGTCAACGGAGAAACAGAATTGTTCTCACAATTGATTAGAAAAAATATTTTCTCTTATTTTGTGATTGCAGTTTATTTTTCATATGTTGAAAATTAGTTGCAAACAAATTCTGGCACGCTCAGTGGGACCAGTTCTGCCCTTCATCTCTTCCTCCTCCAAATCCAAAACTTCAAGTTTCAAGATTATCTGTTGCGGCAGTCGGTATTTCAAGTCTCGTCTTCAAGTTTCAGCAAGCCTACACCTCAACAAACCTTGAAGTAGGAGGCATTTGTAGACACTAAAATTTTAACAGATCAAGATAAGTCTTAATTTTAAGACAATTCTTGAAATATTAGGAGTCTATTAGGGTTACTCGGTGGCTACTTCACCCAAACCCTAATTTATGCTTATAAATAATGCTATATATATATATCCTTCAAAAACGGTCTCAAATTTCCCATAAACTCTTGGGATATTCACAAAGAGATCAAAATATGACCATATACTTCTTGACAATCAAATAGTTCGAGAAGCTAGAGATCAAGTACATCCCCAGGAGGTCTGCATCATCCTACATTTGAGAAATACGCGGCTTCAGCCCTTGAATCACGGAGATAATCAAGATAGAAGAATCAAGGGATAAACAGAATTGTACTCACAATTGATTAGTAAAAATATTTTTCTCTTATTTTGTGATTGTAGTTTATTTTTCGTATGTTGAAAATTAGTTGCAAATAACACCATACTATCAGCCTCATGTGCTCACACTCTCAAATACTCAACCACTCGGTACTGTATATGGCTCATACGACCCAAGGATGATCCATCCCGGAATATATATACATCACTAACAACAGTCACTCAGTACCATGGAAGGCCAATCCAGCCCTGTGGAGAAGATCCATCTCCATGTATCAAATGCTTCGAACAAGATCCATGTCTAGGGAAGTTCCATCCTCAATAATATCATCCGCGCTCACTAGGGGTGTGTCACAGACTCCGAAGGGGCTCCTTCAGCCCAAGCGCTATCATAAATCAATATAACCGCTGCGACGTGCTGCCCGATCCCATAACTGTCACTCATAATCAGGTTCTCGGCCTCACTCAGTCATCAATCTCTCTAGTCTCACCCACGGGCTCACAATGTCATGAAAACAACCCGGAACAATGATATGATGAATCAATAAATAATTGAGATTGAGATATGATATAAAAATGCCCGAACATGACCGAGTACGGAATATTAATGAAAATAGTGAGATGACAGCAAGAAACGACCACTGAGGGTCCCAACAATACCAGCATAAAGCCTAAACATGATATCTAGCATGATTTACAGCTCAATAACTTTATCACATGGTAAAAACATGGATATCAATATGATAGACTCACTAAACGGTGCCATGGAATCACCCATGTCACAATTCTTACGATGCACGCCCGTACGCCCATCACTTGGCATGTGCGTCGCCTCAGTACTAATCACATAACACATAGTTCGGGGTTTCAAACCATCAGAACCATGTTCGAAAGCGTTACTTACCTCAAATCAAGTGAAATCCTACTCCGAAATGCCTTTGCCTCTCAAATCGACCTCCAAATGCCCCGAATCTAGCCACAAGCAATACAATACGATCAATATAGGCTATAGAATTCCACTAGAAAAATACCAAATTATAGCCAAAATCCGAAATCGGCTCAAACCCAGCCCCCGGGCCCACGTCTCGAAATCCGACAAAAGTCACAGAACCCGAAAGGCCATTCAATCACGAGTCTAACCATACTAAATTCATCAGAATCCGACATTATTTGCCCCTCCAAATCCCAAAATTCACTCTCCAATTCTCAAGCCATAATCTCCCAAATTTCACCCCAACACCACACAATCTAGGTGGGAAAATCAATGGGGAAACAAGATTTATGATCAAAATCAAGCACAAGAAGCTTACCGCAGAATTCCCCTAGAAAATCTTCTTCAAAATCGCCTAAGCCCAAGTCCAAAATATTGAAACAAGACTAAAATCGCGAACCCTTGTTTTTAAATATCCTTCCCAAGTTTCTTGCACCTGCGGCTCATTTACTGCATCTGCGGAACCGCTTCTGTGGAAATCATTAAAACCCAGCCTCCGCTTGTGCGATCAGTTGACCGCATTTGCGATCATCGTAGGTGCGGAAGCCCATCGCACCTGCGGTCTAAACACGCACCTGCGCCCCATAATCCGCTTCTGCGACCATCGCAGGTGTGGGAACTTCATCGCACCTGCGCCTTCAGCCCAACTCCACCAATCTCGCATCTGCGATCTCGTGCTCACTTCTGCGGGCTCGCACCGGCGATGAGACATCCACAGGTGCGATTATGACAGCTGAGTTCAACTTCAGCAACCTTCCAATTTCCAAACTTGTTCCGTAAATCACTCGAAATCAACCCGCGGCACTCGGGACCTCAACCAATCATACTAACACGTCCCATAACATCATACGAACTTAGTTGAACCTTCAAATCACTCAAAACAACATCAAAACACCAAATTACTCCCGGATTCAAGCCTAAGAACTTCTAAATTTCCAAATTCTTCAAACGATGCCGAAACCTACCAAACCACGTCCGAATGACCTCAAATTTTGAACAAAAGTGAGAAATGACACCACGAACCTATTCCAACTTCCGGAAATCCAATCCGACCCCAATATCAAAATTTCCCTTGCCGGCCAGAATTGCAAATATTCTAACTTTCGCCAATTCAAGCCTAATTCTACCACAAACCTCCAAATCACATTCCGGACATGCTCCTAGGTCCAAAATCACCTACCGGAGCTAACGGAATCATCAAAATTCAAATCCGAGGTCGTTTACACATAAGTCAATATCCCAGTCAACTTTCCCAACTTAAACCTTCCCACAAGAGACTAAGTGTCTCAACTCACTCCAAAATCACTCACCAACTAACCCGATAAGTCATAATATAGCTGCAGAACACAAAAGAAGCAGAAAAATAGGGGAACGGGGCTACAACTCTCAAAACGACCGGCCGGACAAAATAAAACTATGCCAAACTTAAGGGACCATTTGATTGAAAAAATAAAAAAAAGAACTAATTGTTATTTTTCTCGAAATGTCATCTCTTTTATATTATTGCATGACCCTTTTTTTCTCTCAAAAGTAGATACTTGAAAGGAAGGAAGACTTTACCCTTATAGTGAAACTTTTTTATGCAATTACAAGAAGATAAGTGAATTTAGTACAACGGATGCTTGGAAAAAGAAGAAGAGAGACACAACAGAGAGTGAGAAAGACAATTCAGATTTTTTCCCCCCTTCTCATGCCGGCAGGGTCAAAGAAATTACGTTAATTGCAAATGTTAAAATATCAAAAAGTGCAAAGAAATAAAAAAATTGAGTAGTGGGCAGGTGTTGGGACATAGTTTGGGCAAACCCGAAATTTAAATTTTGTGGATTTTTTTTTCGAATTAAGGATTGGATTTCGAATTTAATTTTTAAAATTTTTGGATTTCGAGTTGATGTTGGTTTGGTACTTCGAATTTTTGGATATCCGAAAAATCAATTTTTTTTATAATTTATATTTAGTATGTTAACCATATGCTAATAGTAATAAATCTAATATCATACCCATTAGACATTATCTTATTGCATTTTTAATGATAATTTTTAGTTGATCACTTTATTTGGATGATTGCGGCAATAAAGAACTTTTTAGGCAATTTAATATGAATACTTTTTTTTTTTTTCAATTTATAGGCTCAAAACCAACAAAACAACAACAACAACTACCCAGTAGAATCCCACTAGTGGGGTTTGGGGAGGGTAGAATGTACGCAGAATTTACCCCTACCCTAAAGGGATAGAGAGGCTGTTTCCGGGAGACCCTAAGCTCAGAGAAAATAGATCTGTAACCACAACAGAAACCAGAAAAATAATATCAACATCGTAAACTGCAACAAATAAATGGAAAGACCAAAATGTGAAAGACAACAACAACAACAACAAAAATAAAAAAATAAACAATAAAAAAATAAAAAAATTATGAAACCATAGGCTCAAAACCAAAAAATCTAAAATATCCAAAACGATTAATCCGAATCGAACTTAAAAAACTCGGTCCAATCCGGGCTAATTTGGATTGAATTTGAATTTATCATTTCTTCAATTTGTAAATAAAAAAAATTCCAAATCGAAATTTTCATATCTAATCCGAACTGCCCGAACGTCCAGCCTCTGTTGAGAGGTGGAGCTAGGGTATTCGATATAAATTTGAACAATTTTGTACTATTTGCTTAAATTATATATTTGTATTAAAATTTTTATTAAACATATATAAAATTTTAATTGTGAAGTGAATAAACTAAGACAAGTTATGAGTATGATGACAATTGAATTCAGCACACATTAAATTTAAATTTTAGTTTCACATTTATGCGCTGTAGAGTGACAGAGTAAACTAAAATTGAACTAGTCAACATTTGAACATAAAAAAGTATTTGAATTATGGGACCAGAAGGAAAAAGAAAACTTGAACATGTCCTGTCCCGAACCGATTTGTATTGTCGTCGACGAAAAGTCAACTACAGCGTAGATTCTGGACGACAACTCTCTTTTATTTATCTAAAATAATAAATCTTTTTCTAATACGTGTTGAAATTATTGCCCAAGTTTGAATATCTATTCTTTGGAAAAGGAAGCAATATCTTATGTACTAATATCACTCACTCATTTGAAGATAATCTAATAATTTAAGAAGGATTACTCCTGTCATTTCTTAAACTGATTAAATTGTCCTTTTATACCGTCCAGACTCGGCTCCAAGGTTATAATAAGGCACAAGCCTTAGATCTTAAATTTGAGGGACTTTAGATTTTAAAAATAATAGATTTATAGATATTTTTTTAAAAAATATTTAGTACTTTTAATACAAAATTAGACTTTTTCGTATAAAAGAAAAGAAAACTCTCTAGATTATAAATAAATAACTATTTGACGTACTTGAAAATGGGTAGTATAAATAGACTTCCCAACCTCTTAATTAGAGTTGATGTGACGAGTGAATTATTATATTCTTTGCTCCTTCGTTAGATAGCATGTAAAAATTTACCACCTCTCCCTTGATTTGTCCAAGTCAATCTTTCTTTTACCCAATCTCTTCATATTTCAAATTATATACTTTCTCTTTGACTCAGTGACCTTTCAGATTATATACTTTCTCTTTGACTCAGTGACCTTCTTTCTCCAACATTTCTATCACGACCCAAATCTCAGCAAAAGATGTGATGGTACCTAACAATAGAATTCAGTTATCAAGCCATTATCTAATTTACAATATAAAGACAAAGCGAGATATGGCATAACTCAAATATCAGATATGCATGAACAAACTGTCTCAACGGCTCTCCCAAAATCTGACTGTTATAACTAGTCACAAGCATCTAAATAGATTACAAGATTTCACTTAATACAAAGTTGTCAGGAAATAACTGTCGCGCCCCAACCTCGGGAGGCGCGATCGGCGCTCAATCGAGTGAACCCAACTGAGCAAGCCTTATTGACACTCTCTACCCAACTCAATATGATTAAGGAAATTCGACTTTCGATTATTTAAACAATAGCAAACTTGAACATTCAACAATGTTAGTTCATTTTTATATACAAACCTTAAATCGTGGTTAAGTTTCCAAGATTTTATACAGTCATTGCTTAAACGAACTAGAGAATAGAGTTGTACATAGATCATTAACCCAACCAACATAATCCACACAATGTCTACGGAGCTTCTATGGATGCAAAAGACGTAATAGGACAACGCCGGGAACAAGGCCCCGGCTATACCTCAAAAGTGAAAGTCTACAACAAAAGATGAACAACATAACCCCTTTGAAGGAAAAAGGGGCTCACCAAGTCTTCGGGATGAGGACACTCCGCTACGCACGATTGGCACTGTCCGCTATAGAGCCACCTACATTCATTTAAAAATGTAGCGCCCCCGACAAAAGGGACGTTAGTACCATGGAATAGTACTAGTGTGTATAACTAAACACCATCTAATTAGAAGAACTTTCATATAAAAATAAGGAAATCACAAGTATAACTGAAGAGCTTTAAACGATCACAACATTATCAATAATAAGGAATCATAAAACTTTCACGCCATGTTTCCATAGCCTTTAGTTTTGGGGCATTTCACTCTATTCATCATTTCTTCACAATACCACCGCTATCTTGAGCGGAGTTCGATCTCGACCCGATCGGCTAGGTTGCCTCATTTGAGACATACGCTTCAATCACAATCTCATATTCCTTTTTTTTTCCGGACTTCATTCACATTACCACCGCTATCTTGAGCGGAGTCCGATCTCCGCCCGATCGGCTAGGCAGCCTTACCAAGGCGTTGTTTAATCGTTTCGTTTCACATATTTCATTTCATAGGCACTTGGGGACACCGCTTTGTCTCATCATTCTTGGCACTAGGCCGCATTTCACATCGTTCCCAATTTCGATGTTAGATTTGTAATTTAGGATAATAAGTGCACACAAGAGCAATTAAAATTGTAGGCATAGGGGAGACTTCACATAGGTGGCACAATATATGCAGCTTCAATTTCAATTTAAGGTCTAAGCATTTCAGTTCATGATTCCCAGCCCTTGTACCTTCTCAAGTTATCAAGAGTAGCATTTTGATCATATTGAGACAGACTTCCCACGCATATAAGGTTGCAACACCAATTCAAGCGAAATAACAATCAATACAACAATTCAATTTTAATCTTACCGTATTCACACAACCACCGATAAAACTCGATTTCTAAAAGACGAGGTTTTAGCCATACATACCTCAACCGAGCTTTCCTTAATCCTATAACGTTCCGGAATGTTCGCGCTTCAATCTATTTAAGCAATATAGCACAATTTAACTCATAATCAGGAAAAGATCATAATCTAGGCTCTCTTGAGCATTTTATCGAGCATTTAGTGTTCATTAAGGCCTTATGGTTCTTTTATGCAAGATTACACTAGCCCATTACCTAAGCCTCTTTATTTATAGTTCCCCATATTCTTCAGGAACACATGCATGCGATGCAATCCCCCTCATCCCCATGAATTACCTCACTAATGACCCCTTATAGCTATGTGTAAAAATAAGAGCTGAGGTGATGAAGTCTTACCTCTTGGGATGAAGGTTTAGGTCCCTCACTTGACTATCTTCAATGATTTAACAAGGATTCACGGAGTAATTTTGATCGGGTTTAAATTTAGAAAACTGGAGCCCCGACTCAGGTCTGCGATCGCAAAGTTGACATGCAGCCCGCATAATAGACCGCAAAACTGCTCCCCAAAACCTGAAGACACTGTTTGGGTATGCGACTGAGATGCGGTCCGCATACCCGTTCTGCGGTCGCATAATGCACCGCAGAATTGCCCCCTCACAA
>NW_017672266.1:0-1520 GCF_001879085.1 Nicotiana attenuata | reverse complement strand
AAAGGGAACGAGTTGTCCTCCCAAATGTCACAAGCCCGATTTTGCGAGAAAAAGGGGGCGCGACGAACTAGTTTGTGTGTTGAACTTGAGAAAAATCAACAACTCCAAGCAGAACTGGAAAGAGTATGAAATGATCTTGAGAAGTCCCTTATGTGGACCTGGTCCTCGGAAGCTATTAATGCCATGTATGATAATGATGGTGGAAACAGACAAGGAATAGGGTTTCAAAGGGAGAGAACTCCTTACAATCCCCATGGCAAGTATGTTTTTGTACCAGATAGTTGGATGTGTACCCACTGAGGGAACAATGGGCATTTCAAGGAAAATTGCCAAGCCAGGATCCAGTCTTTTTAGAAAAACAAAGTGTTTGCTACAAAGGTAACTACCGAAAAGGGACCAGGTGCCACCCATAAAAAACGTATGTTACCTGCATGGACTAAAAGAGCTTTTATTCATCCTCTTGCTTATTAGAAGGGACCCAAACTTGTATGGGTTCCTAAAACTAACTCTTGATATCCTTGTGCAGGGAACAGTGAAAGGAAGTAGTCAATAATGGTTCATGAATACTGGATGTTCAAAGCACATGACTGGGAACACCATGGACTTTCTTTCACTAAAAGCCCTGCAAGGACGGAGTGTATACTTTGGCAATGGGAAAAAGGGGTACATTCTTCGAGTTGGAAAAATTGGGAAATCACTCACTCACTCAATTGAGAATGTGTACTACGTCAATGGACTCAAGTACAGTCTCTTGAGTGTTTCTCAAATATGCGATAAAGGAAACAAGGTGGAGTTCTTGTTAAAGATATGCACAGTTACTAATCTAGTAATGAGTGAAGTGGTACTGGTGGCCAAACGATACAAGAACATCTACGTTGCTGATTTTGAATCTCTACAAAGTGGAGATCTAAGTTGCTTGAAAGCAGTTGATGATGATGTTGAACTGTAGCACAGAAGACTGGGGCATGCAAGCTTTTCCCTACTGAATAAGCTAGTTCAGAAGGACCTGGTTCGTGGTCTGCCCAAATCAAAGTTCATGGAGCATAAAGTTTGTGATGCCTGCAGCAGAGGAAAGCATGTGAAATCTTTATCTAAGCCAAAGAAGGATGTCAGCACCTCAAAACCACTTGATCTCCTTCATATGAATCTATGTGGTCCTATGAGAGTGCAAAGCGGAGGAGGAAAAAGATACATCTTTGTGGTAGTGGATGACTACTCCAAATTCACTTGGACTCTGTTCCTCAGAACAAAAGATGAAACTTTTGAAGTTTTTGTAGCTTTTGTGAAGAAAATTCAAGGTTCTCACTTATTACTACTGTGAGACCTTTACCTATTTCTGATTTCTCTTACCTAATACTATGTTCTGCTTCACTGTTGATTCTATGTGACTACTTGACCTACTTGACTACTGTGCCTCGAATATTTTCCTCACTACTGAATCCTAGCTTATTCCTGCCACTACTGTATGTTCGTGTTATCTCTTTTACCATGTGTTTGGCCTCACTATGTTTGATGCTTCT
>NW_017672265.1:190506-204143 GCF_001879085.1 Nicotiana attenuata | reverse complement strand
CATGGAATCTATTATTAATATGATTTTAAGACATGATTGTTTGGAACCTATAGGCATAGTTTCTAAACATGACAAAATGCAGAACCTTATAGACATGATTTCTACTTAGTAAAGCATACAGATTTAAAAGTAAGGTCCTAGGAGCATGATTTCTACCCGAATTACCCCATAAAGCATGTATCTACCCACCCTTTTCACTAAATACCTCAATATCTATTTACAAGTTATTGCAGACCAATGAATGAATTACATAAGTAAATAAAAATCAAGAAGCTATTCTATAGGTAGCCTTCAATTAGGCCCAGATTCCTCAAAGCCTCCAATGACCTCATATGCCTCAATTCCATAGACAATAGTCTAGGTGCATCAAATTCCCCTAAGGATCTCAAGGATCCCGGGCAGTGCTTACACCTAGACTTGGTAACCAAAAGTGAACTAGTGCAGTGTGGAAGGGCCAGCCTCAGTATGCTAGAGTTTAGAGGGTTCTCAAGAGGATCCCAAGGAAGTACACATACTAGAGGGGGCAAAACTTATTGACTAAGAGTAGAGTGAAAGTGATTTTAGTGAAAAACTGTATAAAAAAAAAAGTCTGTTTGAAAGTAATTTAGTAAAACAAGAGAGACTGTTTGAAAAGATATTGAAGAAATGAACAGAAGTCCAGACACAACCTTTAAGGCAGGTTCATACACAGCCAGTAGTCACAGAACCAAACAGGGGTCAAGGGGGTTTGGGATTCATAGAACACTTAATTGCAAACACATAATCAAGCAAAGGCCTGGGAATGTTCAGAAACAAACAGAGGGGGTAACACACTGATTCTAAAAAAGAAAGGGAGGGAAGTTCATAACATGCTTAATAATGTAAACATATTAACTGCAGATTTCACAGCAAAACCACAAATAAAAGCAAACTAGAAACAGAATGAACTGAAACAATAAGAGAATCATATTGTTGTTGGAACTCTGAATTGAAACTAGGACATACCAGTAAAGAGGATAGCAAACACAGTGAAAGAGCAGGAGAACACAATGGTTAGCTCTGGTTTGCAGCCGGCTAACTTGAGCAGTAGCAAGTAATACAAAAAGAGAGCAGAAAGTTTTAAGTGTGTGAGAGAGTTTTTGAACCAAGAGTTCGTGTGTTAAGACTGTAGAAGAGAGCCATTTATATAGTAGTTTGAAAACTGGTTAAAATAAGGCAAGAATCAATTGTTCAGTAATTATAGAACTCAGCATAAAAAATTGGTTCGAATCTCCCTTTAATTAAGGGAGTTAACGGTAAAGAGCAGGTGACACGTAAGGAAAGAAATCATACACGGCTGGAGTATAACAAATAAGGAAAGATTTCAAAATAGTACAAGTATAGAACAGGTAATTAAGGCTAGGTTCAGAAAGTTTTAAACTAAGGAAACAATCAGTAAGAATCAAGTAACAATGCAGACAAGGCAAGGGAAAATTAATTAAGGCAAGCAAACTAATCAAATTAAGTGGAAAGGTAGGGATCGGGGGGTCTAAAGGAAAATGTTGAAATCACACCAAGTAATAAGGAATTCAGAATCAATCAAAGAGAAGGTCATTAAAAAAAGTCAGCATGTTTAACATATAAATAGAGTAAGTCATGGGTAGTCAAGAATTGGCACACAACTCTAGCAAACATGAAAGTTAAATAATACTGAATCAGTGAGAAAGATGCAAGTCTTGATGCGAACAGTCAAGATGAACACAAACACATAGAATCAGTGTAAGTTTAGGCTGAGAAACTCAGTAGAAGCTTATCAAGGCGAGGCAGTCATAAGAAATCACAAGAATTCAAAAATGAGAGCTGGTCAGTCATGCTAATACAGAAACCAAACGAAGAACCCTAAAATTATGTCTTTTAACATAGGCGAGTTGAAAGAGCAGTAAAGCCTAGAATCAGTCGAGATATGCAAAAGATAGAAGTTAAAACATAAAAATTGATTTGAACAAAGTGTAGAAGAAGTTCTGAAAAACCCTAGATTTAGAAGAAAGTTAAAATCAACTTGAAATCGGTGATTTTTGCAAAAGAAGTTCAAGGACAGTGTAAAACATAAAAGGAACATACTCGAATCGTTTAAAAATAGCACAGATCTAAGAGATGCAAACAAAAATTAGGCTTCCAGAAGAAACCCAAGTAGAGGTGGAAGAACCTGTTTAGAAACTCAAAGATCGTAACAAATACAGTGTGATTTTGCTCGAAATCACACCGGAGTAGCCATGAACATACAAACATCGAACCCTAGATACAAGTGGGCGTGGCCTAGGGCTCTTGTAGGCCTCAGAGAAGATGAGTGTGGCATGAGAGAACCCATTGGAGGCTTAAGAGACGTTGAGAGGTGACCGAAGGTAGCCTGAGATGGGAGGTTGGCGGTTGAAGAATAGGGTTAGGTTGAGAGAGTTTGAGAGTAGAGAGGATTTTAGGGCGGCGGGGTTGGTCGTGAAAATGAATTAGTTTTTGGGTGTATAGTTTGGTTTAATTAGGAAATGAGAGATCTGGACCGTTGATCAAAATGATCAACGACCAGGATCTAACAAGAGCCGGGTTGGGTAGGTGTATTTGGGGCCTGGGTCGGGTAATTTAATTAGAAATTGGGCTGGGGGTTCAATTTAGGCTGTGTTTGAAATGGCCATTTGGCTATAATTTCAATTTTCCCCTATTTAATTTATAATAAATAATAAGTAATTCCTGGAAAATAATTTAATGTGCCAAAATGTAAAATATATAATTAACATTTTAAAAATATAGGGACCAATTTTATGCATATAAAATATAATTATACATTAAAAGGGCTAACATTGCAATTATATGCAATTTAGCTTAAACAATACTAAATGTAATTATAAAAATACATGAAAAATATATTAATCATATTTCGACATAAGTATAGAGATTAAATGAATAAATCATCATAATAATAATTTGGAAAATAATTATTGGGGTTTTATGGATAAAAAAGGGAGAAAATAAATCAATTTAAACCCTTAAAATTACGAAAAAAAATAATAAAAACCTTGTGCATGCTTATATATGCTATTTCGAAGGTATTTTTGCATATTTAAAATATATAGGGAAAAATTAGGTATCAAGAGTGACATCCAAGATTTTCTGGACACACTAGTCCAAGCCTTCAACCCTAGGTGGAACCCATCGACTTGCTGAAACAAGCGAAAGAAGGAGGGTCAATAAGGATATGAGAAAATTTCTAATGAAAGAAATATTAAACAAGGAGCTTATGAGTGTGGTTCCATGAGTCCGGAAAGGATGAAGTCATTGCCGGAATGATATCATTGGTGGTAACTACAACGAACCGTTTCATCCACCCACGATCGTTGTCATCATCCATGCTAGATAATAGAGCATGGTGGCCGCGTTTGCTAAAGTTTATCATTCCACCGCGGAAGATTTTGGGGGAATAGAGGTTCATCACATGAGATGGGGATAGCTCCTCTCACGTTTCTTGCCCCAAGCACCAAAGACAAGCAATCATCCTCCACACAGAAGAACTTACTTGAGCCAAACACACCTGGTAGTGGAGACAGAACTCCGTAATGATGGAGTCAAGCTCTTCACTCAGAGAAAACGCCCCTAAAGTAAAGGGATACGTGTAAAAGTATGTAAAAACCCTCCTTGGATAGGGTTACCTGCTCCGCCAGATCAGGAGCGATAATGTCTAAATCCTGGCAATGACAATCTTCCTTCACAGCAGGAATACTGGAAGGACCGATGGAAGAAGGGTATCTGCCAACGGCCCATGTACGTGGGTTAGTAGAAGAAAAATTTTCTTCGAAATCTTTGGTGGTAATCAGGTTCTTTGGGATGATGGTACTCACCGTAGGGGGGAGCGGCATCATCAGCTTTGCCTTTATTCTTTGAAGAACTAGGTTTTCTTGAAGAGGAGGTCATTTCTTATTAGAGAAAGAGTGTTTTCTCTCAAAGAAGGAAGTTAAAGAAAGGTTGAAGTCGAAAGATGAGTTGAGTAGAGAAAGTCGTAGAAAATTCAAAGTGTTATGAAGTGAAAATTAAGGAAGTTGATGTGTATAATTAAAGGTTTAGGCAGCTAAACTCGTGTCCATAATTACCTCGATTGCTAGCAAATGTTATGCTGAATCGTGGGATGACGCATGTTCGAGGCATTAAATACGAAGAGACGTGCGCCTAATCAACCGTCAGAAGCGTTACAGAAGGGGTCAATGAAATTCCCGCCAAAAAAATATTTCTACCAACTTTCCGGTGACACAAAGTTATGCCACCGGACAGCAAGGGGGCTATCTGTATGTGGTAAAATATGATCGCATGAGAAAGTGACACATGGAGTCGAAGTTAGAGGATGGCTGAAACCGAAGGCAACGATTTCGTCTGTTATCGGAAAAGAATGGTACTCGTAAAGATGAAATAAATGCCTATCACCCGATAGCATTTAATGCAAAATATTCTACATCAGTTAGTACACTACCCATTACAAAAGAATATAGCATTCATGCCCGCCATTACACAATCTTCAATGGCCCTCATAATTGACATTAAAGAGGGGCTTGATCCTAGGACCTTGTTCCCTAGGTGCAGCTATAAAAAATGAGCTCAATTATCATTGTAAAGGACACGAATTTTTTGACAAACTTATGCTATAATATGTTCAAAGTTTTATACAATTTTATCTTTTAGCTTTTTGATTCTATTGTTGTTGTACTCGGAAGCCCTGCTCCAGGAACTACTGTTTCAGTTGTTTCATTTCATCTCAAGGCTAAGTATTGCATATTATTTCAATTCTTCTACCATTTCAAGATCGAATTAATTCACTTGTTTATAAACCACGTATAATTCAACTGTACCGTTTAGATGAATACACACCTCATAGATTCTGGGTTTCCAAGTATCACATAACCCAATATTTCGAGGTCGAGCATTCTATTTACATATATTCATATGTATATGTATGCGTTTGCGTGTGCAAAAAAACATGTGTAAGTAGTGTTTGATATATATTACTCCCCCCGTTCCCATTTATGTGAACCTGTTTAACTGGGCACGGAGTTTAGGAAAAATAAAGACTTTTGGAATTTGTGGTCCTAAACAAGTTAAAAAGGGGCCCAGAGTATTTGTTTGGTTATAAAAGCTTCTCATTAAGGGTAGAATTGTATGTTTAAGCTAAATTGTTTCCAAATTTAGAATTGGGTAATTCTTTTTGGAACGAACTAAAAAGAAAATAGGTTCACATAAACTGGAACAGAGGAGTACTCATTCAATTTAAAACTCATAACCTCTTAATTCTAAATCCGCCACGGCAAGTTCCACAGTTTTATTTTAGAATTACTCTTTAAATTTAAAACTGATAACCTCTTACTATTTCCGAATTTGCCAGTTAATGTTCCACAGCATTTCCTGAGTGCCATGTGGTATTTATTGTTGATGGGCCTCTTCTTGTTTGATATGAGAAGTGTAGAGAATCAATGTCGTCACAAGTCACAACACATTTGAAAATTTAAAGAAAGAGGTAGTGGTGTGATAGTAATTTAATGTCATGACCAAAAAAAAAAAAAAAAGTAATTTAATGTCATTAATTGCCTTTGCTGAGTCTAGAATTATAGCCCTTCTCTGAATCCAACCGTCACCATATGTTTCTCGTAGCTGAACTTTGCGTTATTATACTATGTCCTACTTCTTTCTGTTCATAATAAGTAATCAGTTTGCTTTAGGCACACACATTAAAGAAATATTAAATTCTAGATAAAAATAATTAGTGTGATTAAACTACCCTTAATTATATATTACAGCATAATTTACTGTGAGGATAAAAGACTTTTAGGGATGTGTACATAAGGGTAATTTTGGATCAACAAATTGAATTTTTTCTTGATTATATAAATAGACACTTATTTTGAACCAAAATAAAAAAGCAAATTACTCCCTCCGGTCCACAATAACTTCTTTGAAAATACCAAGATTGATAAAGCACAAACAACAAATAATATTGATCATTTTAAGAAGAATAAAAAAAAGTAAACCAAAAAATCTTTAAGAACATATTTTTGTTCTCTAAATATCTCCTTTTTAAGGTTTAAGCTTTACAATTTATCGTTGAAATTTATCAGGATCAAAACTTTAAAAAAAAAGTTAAAACAAAAGCTCCTTTTTAGAGAATGTTTTCCTTCTTACTTTGAAAGTTTATCCATTAGTTTAAGGTGATCAAAACAAATTTTAAAAACAAAAATAAAAAAGGTAGGACAAAAGCACTTATATCAAAAGTGTCTCCCTTTTTGTTGTATTTATTTTGTTTGAAATTTAGAGGATGCAAAATTAATCAACATTAGGTGCTCTTTGTTAGATGGCTTGCATATTTATTTATAAAAGATCAAAAAATCTATTTGGTTTCAGAGGCGGCTCAACACTACATGTAGCCTAAAGCAAAAATTTAAAAAGAGATCTCAAAAGAAATTTTAGATTAAAAAATGCTTTTTCATATCTAATCCTTTGATAATATCATTAGCTTAAGATTGAATAATTGTCTAAAAAGCACTTAAAGAATAGAAGAAGATTCTACAAAATCATAGTTATAAACAAAATTGATTCAAGTTGAAGTGAGTTAGACAAAAATTAAGAAGTTGAGCCTATCCACCATGTATGAGATAACAAAAAAGAATAATAAAAAGTAGGAAGTAAATGCAAATTTAATAATCTACAATTTTTAGTACAAATTTTAAAAATTGACAACATAATTAAAACTAATTTATTTATCACTAATAATAAATACATAATTATTTATACTATATATCATTTAAGTAAATTTGGGGCCTTAACTTTTTGGGGGCCTAAAGCCACTGCTTTAGTGGCTTTAGGGTTGAGCCGCCACTGTTTGGTTTATACGTTGAAACTTTCATATTTGCTGCACATCAATTGACAAAATTTGTAAGATAACGAAGAGGAAATCCGAGCTCAGTGTGAGCAACAATGGAGGTTTACTTCGAGAGAAAGAGAGAAGTGGATGAACATTCTAGATACAGAAGAAGCTTGATTCTTTTATTTCACTTTTTCATCCCAAATGAAATACAGAGTATATGTTCTATTTATTGAACTATACAATACATGTATGAATACAATTGAGGAATACAAAAAATGAATACAAAGAATATAAATAATCTCAACACCCCCCCTCAAGTTGGAGGGGAGGACCTCACATCCAACTTGCCAAGAAGGCCGGCATGCTTGATCCCTGTTAATGACTTAGTCAGAATATCAGCTAATTGGTTATTGGTGGAGACATGATGAAGTGAGATGAGCCCTTCTTGTAGTTGATCTCTCACAAAATGACAATCTACTTCGATATGCTTCGTGCGTTCATGGAATACAGGTATTTTTCGCAATTATGTAAGGCAGCTTGGCTATCACAAAATATAGGTAATGGGCAAAGGCCAATAGGAATAGTAAGTTCAAGTCAGCAGTACTAGCTAGCCACACAAGCTCNCAAGTACATTTAGCATGAATATTCAGACTGTTGAGTTCTTCCCAAAGTTTCTTCATTTTTGTATAGTATCCAGTGATGTCCAGACTTCCTTGGCTCAGATCATTTATCTCCTTTTGTAATTGATACAATTTCGCCCCATTAGTCTGGTCGTATCTATCTTCTAGCTCTTGCCAAAGCTCTTTTGCATCGTTCACGTATTGTAAACTGTCAGCTAGATCCTTTGACAATGAATTTAAGATCCATGAGGTCACCATATCGTCGCATCGCTCCCATTGATCAAGGTCACTTGAATCAGAGGTCGGCTTCTTACACTTTTCGGTGATGAACCCCAACTTATTCTTCACAGAAAGTGCTCTAAGGATTCCTCTTCTCCATGATCTATACCTAGTTCCATCAAAAGCTATCGGAACTAGCATAGACCCAGCGCTCTCCGATGGATGCATGTAGAGTGGGCTCGTCGAATCTAGGGTTTTGTTCGCGACTGGGACCTCGTCTCCTCCGGCCATAATTCGAATTGACTACGATACAGTGGTTATTGATGAAGACAAATAGCTAGGAACAGTTGATTATTCAATCGATTCCACACAGGAACCCTAATTCCCAATAGCGAGCAACAGTGATGAATTTTTGACTTTGCGATTAGAAGGGCGAACAATTGAAAGTGAATAGAGCTTCGAGTCGTTGTCTAGCTCTGATACCATGACAAAATTTGTAAGATAACGAAGAGGAAATCCGAGCTCAGTGTGAGCAACAATGGAGGTTTACTTCGAGAGAAAGAGAGAAGTGGATGAACATTCTAGATACAGAAGAAGCTTGATTCTTTTATTTCACTTTTTCATCCCAAATGAAATACAGAGTATATGTTCTATTTATAGAACTATACAATACATATATGAATACAATTAAGGAATACAAAAAATGAAACAAAGAATATAAATAATCTCAACATCAATTCTCGATGTAACTTTTTTGAAGTTAAAACAGTTTGAATGTATTCGTACATATGTAAAAAGCCAGTTTTTCCTTCTTATTCAAATGGATTGTTGGCTTTGTCTATCTTTTGAATAGTTAATAATTCAAATAGAGGTGTCCTCCAAAAAAAAATTAATTCAAATAGAAATCAGTAATATCTATTATGTTTCTCTCTATTACTTGTTAGAAGTTAAAATTTCACCATGCGTTGAAAAATTCTTTTCCTCACTCGGCATAATTAATAAATATTATAGTCCTGTTGTTTTTTAATTTGTTTCCTTTTTGTTTTTATTTTAATTTAAGGAGCAAAGTGACCGCATAGAGCAAATACCTGGAGTACTGCCTGTAATCAAAGGAATAGATACGGATAAATATTCACAGCAACCTTGGAAGCCAAGCGCTACTCCTCTACCAATTCCAAAGAAATTCAAAATGCCCAAAATTCCAAAATACGATGGAACAACTGATCCACGAGACCACGTGACTGCATTCAGAACTGGCGTAAAAGGCAACGATTTGACCAAACAAGAAATTGAATCAGTATTGGTCAAAAAATTCGGTGAAACACTCACTAAGGGAGCATTAACATGGTATTCTCTTTTATCCAAAAATTCCATAAATTCTTTTGCTGAGCTTGCAGATTTATTTATCAAAGCACATTCTGGGGCTCAAAAAGTCGAAAAGAGAATGGAGGATATTTTCAAAATCAAACAAGGGGACTCCGAGTTGCTCAGAGAGTTCGTGAATAGGTTCTAGCGTGAAAGAATGACGTTACCACGTGTACCAGATAATTGGGCAGCAATAGCTTTCACTAGTAATTTGAATGAGAAAAGCTCAGAAGCCACGAGGCGACTCAAGGAAAGTCTTCGTGAATTCCCAGCAACGACATGGAATGACGTTTACAACAGGTATAGCACGAATTTAAGGATCGAAGAAGATATTATCTCACGATCTCAAAAAGAAGAAAAGGTGAGTTCAAGACGGGCGGAAACAGAAAAAAGGTCCGATAAAAACAGGTACGAACCATATATGGGCCCAGCTGGAAAATATTCACGATCAAAGCATGATCATTCAAGGTACGACCATAGATCTAGAAATAGAGAATCGGGCTCATCATCGAGGTATGGAAATGATCGTAACACACGAGACTCACGAGATGATGATAGAAACTTGAAGGCACGATTTGGCGGTTATAATTTTAATGTAAGCACTTCCGAGCTCGTAGCTGTTTTAAGAAGCATGGGTGATAAGGTGCGGCGGCCAAAAGAAATGAGGTCAAATCAAAACAGGGGCAATCCCGAACACTGGTGCGAATTTCACAACGGTCATGGTCACAAAACGGCAGATTGTAGGTTGCTACGGGGTGAAGTTGATCATCTGTTGAAGCAAGGATATCTCACTGAGTTATTCAGCGAGAAAGGAAAGCAAACATACATGAAGAATAGGTAGGAGCCCCCTAAACCGCCTTCTCCAAAAAGAACCGTTAATGTTATAAGCGGGGGCGAAGAAATCAATGGTGTGACGTATACGACAGCAAATAAAGTTTCCAAAGTCACCATTACCCACGGGAAGCGAGTGCGACATGTCTTAGAGGAAGAAAGCACTACGTTTGATGATGCAGATGCGGATGGCATATTGACTCCACATAACGATGCACTGGTAATATCTTTACTTGTACATGACACTAATGTGAAACGAGTTTTGATTGATCCAAGTAGCTCTGTGAATATTGTTCTGCTAAGAGTTCTACACGAGATGCAAGCTGAAGCTAAATTAGTACCCAAGGCGCATACTTTGTCTGGGTTCGACAATTCCAGCGTCGTGACAAAAGGTGAGGTAATACTTACTACATTCGCGGAAGGGGTTATCAAGGATACAAAGTTTCAGGTGGTAGAGATGGAGATGGCTTACAATATGATTCGCGGAAGACCATGGATCCACGAGATGGACGCCGTTCCGTCAACCTTACATCAAGTTATTAAATTTCCATCACCATGGGGAATATGTCAAATCTGTGGGGATCAACAGACATCCAGGAGCATCAACTCCGTAGCAGATCCAACTATGAGGAACGAAGAAAAATAGCAGTTACAGAATCCAGTTGAGGATAATGCAACACTAACCTCAACTGAACAAGAACGAACAGATGTAGACTCAAGGCCCGATTTCATTCAAGAACCAGAGGAAAATGAAAATATCAAAATAACGATTGAAGATCTGGAGGCTGTGGTATTATTCACACAATGGCCTGAAAGGAAAGTCTACGTAGGAGCCAATCTAAGCCAGGACATGAAAGGTAAATTGATTGAGTTTTTGAAACTAACGTAGATTGTTTTGCTTGGTCCCATTCTGATATGACAGGAATACCACCGGAAGTAATGACTCACAAGTTAAATGAAGACCCCTCATATCCACCTGTCAAACAAAAGAAGAGAAAGCAAGGAGCTTTCAAAAATCAGGTGATTCAAGAAGAGGTCCAAATTCCATCACCACTGGGAATATGTCAAATCCGTGGGGATCAACAGACATCCAGGAGCATCAACTCCGCAGCAGATTCAACTATGAGGAACGAAGAAAAATAGCAGTTACAGAATCCAGTTGAGGATACTGCAACACTAACCTCAACTGAACAAGAACGAACAGATGTAGACCCAAGGCCCGATTTCATTCAAGAACCAGAGGAAAATGAAAATATCAAAACAACGATTGAAGAGCTGGAGGCTGTGGTATTATTCACACAATGGCCTGAAAGGAAAGTCTATGTAGGAGCCAATCTAAGCCAGGACATGAAAGGTAAATTGATTGAATTTTTGAAAACTAACGTAGACTGTTTTGCTTGGTCCCATTCTGATATGACCGGAATACCACCGGAAGTAATGACTCACAAGTTAAATGAAGACCCCTCATATCCACCTGTCAAACAAAAGAAGAGAAAGCAAGGAGCTTTCAAAAATCAGGTGATTCAAGAAGAGGTCCAAAATTACTAAAAATTGGGTCTATCCGCGAGGTAAAGTATCCTAATTGGTTAGCCAATACTGTTGTGGTACCGAAAAAGAATGGAAAATGGCGAGTTTGTGTAGATTACACAGACCTTAACAAAGCTTGTCCTAAAGACTCTTTTCCATTACCACATATAGATCAACTAATTGATGCTACTGCAGGACATGAGTTGTTAAGCTTTTTAGATGCATATTCAGGTTATAACCAGATTAAAATGGATCCTTTAGATGAAGAAAAAACTTCATTTATAACATACAGGGGGACTTACTGCTATTAAGTGATTCCTTTTGGTCTCAAAAATGCTGGTGCAACGTATCAAAGACTGGTGACCAAAATGTTCCAAGAACACTTGGGAAAAACTATGGAGGTTTACATAGACGATATGCTCGTTAAAACTCAACATTCAAGGGATCATATATCGCACTTATCAGATACGTTTCAAATTTTGCGAAAATTCAATATGAAATTAAACCCTGAGAAATGTGCATTCGGTATTGCATCAGGTAAGTTTTTAGGTTTTCTTGTTTCTAACCGTGGTATTGAGGTGAATCCAGCGCAGATTAAAGCCATTGAAGAAATCCCTGATATACTTACAAGTAAAAAAGAAGTGCAGAGGTTGACAGGAAGAATTGCAGCTTTGGGGAAATTTATTTCCAAATCATCAAAAAAGTACTTTAAATTCTTTTCATCTCTTAAAAAGCAAGATCAGTTCGAATGGACTGAGGAGTGTCAACAGGCGCTCACAAATTTGAAAACTTACCTGTCAAATCTGCCGTTGCTTGCAAAACCAAAGGTTGGAGAAAGATTGCTCATCTATCTTGCTGTGTCAAAAGTAGCAGTGAGTGCTGTCTTAGTTCGTGAAGACCAAGGTAAACAATCTCCAATTTATTATGTCAGCAAATCATTATTAGATGCGGAGACGCGGTATCCTCAATTAGAAAAACTTGCACTTGCACTAATCATGGCTTCAAGAAAACTAAGGCCTTACTTTCAATGTCACCCTATTGCCGTAGTAACTGCTTATCCATTACGCAATATATTACACAAACATGAGTTGTCTGGTAGATTAGCCAAATGGGCTATAGAATTAAGTGAATATGACATTACTTATCAGCCCAGAACCGCGATCAAATCTCAGGTGTTAGCAGATTTTTTGGCTGATTTTAGCCAAGAGATGCAATTAGAAGCAAAAAAAGAATTACAGGTGTTCAACGGGTCTAATCAAGGAATTTGGACCTTGTTTACTAATGGCTCATCTAATGTGAAGGGAGAAGATTTAGGAATTGTTTTGGTACCACCTACGGGTGAGTTTACATATTGAATTGATTGAAAGATGACGTGTCATGACACGAAGGCTGGTCAAAGAGTGATAGTAGACAAGGAGGCACGAGTTGCAACAGGTACGAGCAGAGGCACGAGCAGATATTCAAAAGACTCGATGCTCGTACCTATTTAAATCTAAAAGTCAAGAAGAATGAATCTGACAGCACACGAGAGTACATATACAGTATTTAATAAGCATTAAATACTGAAAACGTTAGAGAATCTGTATTAAATTACAATGATTATGTAACGTAGCATTTAATGCCTTTAATTCTCTATGATGACCTTATTATGGCAAAGGCAAAACGTATATCTTAGAGATAGCTATAAAAAGGAGAAGACTAGTCATTTGTAAGGGCACAAAATATCAACTGAATATATTGATTACTTTGCTTTCTGCTATCTATCTTATTGTTATCAAAATCAATTTCTTTGGTTCATTTTCGATTATCAGTAACCCGAGTTCTTCTAAATATAAAGCTTTGACCGAAATTCCATATTTTGGTTAAACAATATGCAGCTGAATTGTGGAGTAATCTCCTAGCTTGGCAAGGGATAAGAAGACCAGTATATAGATGGGCTGAGGAGCTAGCATGGGCTGAAAAAGGCTGAAGGGAAAAACTGCAACAACTGAACTATATAAGATGACACTAGCAACATGTGTCTACTATGTGTGGCAAGAAAGAAATACAAGAATCTTTCAAGCTAAAGTGAGACGATGGGAGATGCTTGGCAAGATGATTATACAGGAAATACATTGTCGAAGCAACAAGCATGTGGAAAAAGCATTAAGTAGACTGAATTTGTACTCTATGTAATAGACAAAATAGTATAGTAATAGAAAGGTGGTTAGGGGGGGGGGGGGGAG
>NW_017672265.1:184315-190486 GCF_001879085.1 Nicotiana attenuata | reverse complement strand
GTTAGGGGGGGGGGGGAGAGAAGTATAGAAAGCGTAGGATGTATGTAAGGGTTTTTGATTTACTTGTAAATATTTCCCTGGTAAATGAAAGTTTTAATTACCAAAAAAAAATGCCCATTCAATATTAAGTTATTAACGAACATAAAGTATCCCCACACTCATTATCTTTCATTTTTTCCTTTTTGCAAATAGGTGCGCACTTAATGTAAATATATAATTTTGAAAAATTTCCAATCATGTAATACTCCTTTAGTTTTATTTTATAACGATTTGATTAGACATGAAGTTTAAATTTTCAACTTAACTTGTATATTTATGGAGTATTATAGAATATGGAAGAGACTATTATAAATTATGGCTGAAAAGCTTTTTTAATAGAATACATAACATAATCGTTTAAAATTCAGTATATATTAAGATATGGTATTCTTAAAGTTGCAAAAGTAATATAAGATAAAATAATATAAAATATTTTTATTAAAAATCTTTGAAAATAATATCATATAAACTGAAACGAATAGAGTAGTTTAATCGAAGGCTGTGTGACTGTATGTAAGTCGAACCCATTGTTTGGGAGGTGGATATGTCCGGTGAATATAGAGTATAGCCCCTTCAATCAATAAATACAACAGTAATATACAATCAGACCTCTCTAAAACAACATCATCATATAACAGTCATTCATTATAAGTTTTTCTCCAATAAAATTTTTGATTGAAAATGGATTGGTGAGAATATTACATTTAAAACTGCGATGTGTCAAAGGAATTTGCATACAAGTTAAGGGGGCAAAGTATGTATTAGGACAAAATTATTTTACCTTCTAATCTATATTTAAGTTAAATAAAATGAGACAAAAATACAAACTAAATATTAGCAACATGTATGAGTTTGTGATAAGGTTTGATTATATTATTGAGAGCTTTCATTCTTAATGTTGTGTATAGAGAGTGGTCATCAATTTGAAATTCCATATATGCAACATATGAAAATATGAATAAATATTATTTGAAGTACTTTGAAAAGAAATGTCCTGATAGGAATGTTAGACGACACGAACAGTATAAACTTAAGTTGGCAAATGAAAAGAGTGCAGTATCGTTACAGGAAGTACTCAAAAATCAGGCGTTGCAACGTAACCGCTTTGAAAGAGCGACTTCTACCATCTCTACTAATATAACAACAACATCAGAATATTTACAGTGTACTTCTAATACAAAAGGCTCCTACTACACTTCCAAAACAGGTTAGTATACTAATTTTATATTGCAATCTATACAGTACACAATTGTTTCATTGTTTAGAACAAATTTAATTTCTTGTGTGCATGAATATCTACCATAAAATTAATACTATAAACATCTGCTGTGCTTACGCCTACTATGCAGAGAGTAAGGTTACAATGCTTCCATCATTTCCTCCTTTTGACAAGGGAAATCTCTTTGGACTTATGAGAAAGGCAAGCTGCCTAAAGTTACCATAATTTTACACTAATATACAAGACATTATATTGACTAAAAACTTACTTATCTGGTAGGTTCAACGTCGGTTGTACCTAATGAACAAAATGATACAACTGAGATAATGATAACTAAAGGTTTGTATTTGTGTCATCTTTATGCAATATTATTTTGTGCTTACTATTTCACTCCTTACAACCTCTACAACATGCAGGTCGCTGTCGAAATAACAAAACTGCTATGAATATTGAATTACGCTCAGACTATGTGCCGTTAAAAAAGGTTCCAAATTGTAAATTTTGCTTTGCGAAAAGATTTGAATATGAATCTCCTGGATTTTGTTTTGGCACTGGTACAGTTAAGATAATTTCACATCGAATGCCCACTAAGTTACATGATTTATATTTTGAGAATAGTGAAAAATCCCAACACTTTCGAACATACATCAGAACATATAATAATTCATTTGCATTTACATCACTTGGTGTGTTTATCGAACCCGCTATTACTCATATGTCCCCGAGAGCTCCGTCCTCAATCATTTCTCCGATCATTCCGAGGAGCGTTACGGCCTGAACCATTGTTTCTCCGATCATCATACGGCTAATACCGTTCTTTGTTTGACCTCGATTCCCTGTCTGTATCGCTCGCGGGCCTGGCTGCCGAACTGTTAGGATGAACTAAACCCGAGGGGGCTCCCAACTGGTCGTCCTCCCTAATCTTCGATTGATAATGGTTATGCACATCGGACCACGTCACGGCCGGATACTCGATCAAATTCTGCTTTAACTGTCGAGATGTAATCGAATTTTTTTCATTCAAACCTTGCATAAAAGCTTGTACTGCCCAGTCATTCGAGACCGGTGGTAACTCCATTCGCTCCATTGGAACCTGGACACGAACTCCCTCATCATCTCGTTGTTCCTTTGATTTATCTTGAAGACGTCCGATTTTCTCGTGGCCACCTTTGTGGCCCCGGCATGTGCTTTCACGAAGGCGTCTGCTAACATAGCGAGTGAATCAATAGAGTTAGGAGGTAAATTGTGATACAAAATTATAGCTCCTTTCGACAATGTTTCTCCAAACTTTTTCAACAAGACTGATTCGATCTCAAAATCATTCAAATCATTTCCTTTGAGCCCCCAGGTGTATGAGGTAATATGCTCGTTAGGATCGGTTGTCCCGTTACATTTGGCTATATCAGGCATGCGAAAATTTTTAGGAATAGGAATCAGAGCTGCGCTCTGAGGGAATGGTTTTTGTATGAATTTTTTGGCATCTAATCCTTTCAAAACTGGAGGTGCTCCCGGTATTTGGTCGACACGGGAGTTATAAGTTTCCACCTTTTTGTCATTGTCTCAATCTTCTTCTCTTGGACTCAATCCTCTTGGTGAGTTCTTCGAGCATCTTCATAATGGTGGGGTCGGTCCCTGAGTCATTTCCGTTTGACCTCTCTGGTGCCGGTTCAGCACGTCGAGTGTTTTCATGTTCGGCCACACTCGGAATCTTATTTTGACTTTGAAGTTGAGCAATGGCGATATGTTGGGCTTGTAACATCTCAAATATCACTTGGAGGTTGACTCCCCCATCTCCTATACCTGGTGTTCCTTGGCCCCCAGATCGGGCTTCCCTACGTACACTCCATTCGGGGTCTGCGCCTAAATCTGTATTTAAAGCAATGTGTGAACTAACATCAACTGGTTCAAGATTTGGCACTTCTCCAGGTTTTATTGATGGTACACCGACTGGGCTTCACTAGCCTGTTTCATCAACATGCCTGTCTGGAACTTAAGAGAGAATCATTATCTTTTCCAATTCATTGCTGCCGTAACTCTCAGCAGATAAAGTCAAGAAACAAAAGATGGGCCCATTCAAACTTTGCGTTAAACACGTATGATGTAGTTCACAAAGTGTGTTGTACAACTGGGCCCCATCTAAACTTTATGATTTATATTTGGTCCTAATTATAAAGAAATCCTTAGAAACCTATTAAAAAATTAAAATATCAGTTTTTGCGAGTAATGATTGCTCAAATTAAATTGATGCATGGTTGGGGTGACTGCTGAATGAATAAATAGAAGAATTTCTTGGTTGCATAATTTAAATTAATCCAATTCCTTTTTAGTTGATAATATATAGCCAATTCATTAAATATGTCTTGATACATTGTTGATCTAAGTAAGAAAAATATAAAAGGCATAATATACTTGTATATGGTCGAAATCGTATGCCTCCGATCTATAGGCTCGAAGGGTCATCTTGAGCCCGAGTTCGAGCTCGAAGGACCAGATCCGAGCTCGAAGACAGAGTGCAATGCCCGAAGATTGAAGCATGATGTACACCGAGGCCGAGTATGCTCGACCCCAAAATAGTACCATTATGGATTTATAACAAAATGAGCGGGTTTCCTGCCACGTCCCCAAGATCATGGCGCAAATCACGGAATATAATTGTACGATTCCGTACTAGGTGGTTAGATAGCTATACCAAGAATATTCCTTACTGTAAATAGAAATATACCTTATCAAGGGTTCCCCTATTATGTAAATGGGACCCCAATTATTTGTAACATCATCTCATCATTGGCAAGAATATATTATCCTACTTTTCTCTCTTACTGTTCATCAGAATTGTCCTTTATATTTATTGTTCTTACTTTATTGCTCTTAGTTCATCTCGAGGTCACTAAGCTCGAGGTCACCACTGCTGAGTAACATTGGTTTGATTCACTTATTTCTTTCATTTCTACTTCATATTTCTTGATTATTAATTGGTATTGAACTAAATCACATATCATTAAAACCACAAATCAAATTTAATTGTTACTCGTATTTTCGAGGTAAATAGTTTGGCGCCCACCGTGGGGCTAAAGATAATAGTGATTATTTCTTTACTGATTCTCGCTACACACGTTATTTTTACACTTTTTCTTGTTAAGATTTTCTGATTCTCAGGATTAAATATGTCAAACTCGCAAAATACACCTGTTCATGACAACGAAGGTCTTGGATTTCATGGGGAAAACAACAATGCAGGAGTCGGTGTACCACCAATAAACCCTGGAGAAATGCCAAATCTGGAACCAGTTGATGTTAGTTCGCACATTGCTTTAAATGCAGATTTAGGCGCAGACCCCGGAGGGAGTGTACGTAGGGAAGCCCGATCTGGGGGCCAAGGAACACCAGGTATAGGAGATGTGGGAGTCAGCCTCCAAGTGATATTTGAGATGCTACAAGCCCGACAAATCGCCATTGCTCAACTTCAAAGTCAAAATATGATTCCGAATGTGGCCAAACATGAAAACACTCGACGTGCTGAACCAGCACCAGAGAGGTCAAACGGAAATGACTCAGGGACTGACCCCACCATTATGAAGATGCTTGAAGAACTCACCAAGAGGATCGAGTCCGGAGAGAAGAAGATTGAAGACAATGACAAAAAGGTGGAAACTTATAACTCCCGTGTCGACCAAATACCGGGAGCACTTCCAGTTTTGAAAGGATTAGATGCCAAAAAATTCATACAAAAACCATTCCCTCAGAGCGCGGCTCTGATGCATATTCCTTAAAAGTTTCGCATGCCCGATATACCAAAATATAACGGGACAACCGACCCTAACTAGCATATTACCTCATACACATGTGGGATCAAAGGAAATGATTTGAATGACGCTGAGATCGAATCAGTCTTGTTGAAAAAGTTTGGAGAAACATTGTCGAAAGGAGCTATACTTTGGTATCACAACTTACCTCCTAAGTCTATTGATTCATTCGCTATGTTAGCAGACGCCTTCGTGAAAGCACATGCCGGGGCCATAAAGGTGGCCACGAGAAAATCGAACGTCTTCAAGATTGATGTTTTAAGCGTCAACACCACACAAGAGAGGGGGTGATTTATGTGGTACCCAATTTTTGCAATAGAAGAACCTGGTTCTTCTAGGTGTTCCAACTACTGCTATTTGCGGAATAATAAATACATAAAATGAAGAACACAGAGATTTTTACGTGGAAAATACCTGGCTCAAAAGGTGAAAAAACCACGACGTACTACTCAGTAGGATTTTCCCAAACTTCCACTAAAATCACTGAGCCAAAACAACATTTACAAAAACTCTTTGTAAACCTAAGGATTAACATTAATCCCGTTGTGGCACACAGCCTCAACTGTTGCGATAACTTCAAGTTAACTCTAACTTGAACACTCTAGGTACCTAATACAATTGCTTCTATGAAAGCTGAAAGGTACAATGTAAAATCACCTAATACAATTGGACTAGAATAAAAGATAGACACTAGGAATTGGTTCTTCTATCTCGTTCAAGTAGCTTCAGGATTGCACATTCGAATCACACATAAATTGCTTGCAAAATCGCCTTGCTCTTTTGCTCTCAATTTAAGTTTAACTTCTGCTTGTGTGCATTACCTGTAAAAGAAAACAACACTGACATTTAATAGGTTAGTGATCAGAGTTTGACTGGGATTCAATTGTTGCTCTTCTATCGTAGAAGAGTTCATGATGATATCAAACTCTAACACTATCTTTATCCTAGATTGTGTTCTCTTTATGTAAGGAGTCTTTCTCTCCTTATCCAATATGCAACCTTTTCGATCAGATCAGGAGAAATTGCTGCTCGATCAATTAGACTTATCTCCTTCACGTGCATCTCACATGTGCATATAGATCATGACTGTGCTTCACAAGATGGACCTGG